>NW_017672422.1:19109-104904 GCF_001879085.1 Nicotiana attenuata | reverse complement strand
CCCACTTGGAGAACAAGGGAATTCATTTCAAGTTTAAGCATCAGGCGCCCACTTGGAGAACAAGGGAATTCATTTCAAGTTTAAGTGGAACATCAGGTTATGCTAGCATCAACTAGGTGGTGGTGATCCTATGTGGATAATCTTCAAGTTTGCTGGCATCAACTAGGTAGTGGGACCCGATGCATGAACTAGGGATGAGACCTATGTTGGAACGTCATCAAAGTATGATGGCGTCAACTAGGGAGTGGGACCCTATGTTGGAAAGTCATCAGGTTATGCTGCAATCAACTAGGGGGTGAGCCCTATGTTGGAAAGTTATCAGGTTATGCTGGCATCAACTAGGGAGCGAGACCCTATATTGGAAGGCCATCAGGTTATGGTGGCTTCAACTAGGGAGTGAGACCTTATGCAGGAAAGTCATCAGTTTATGCTGTTATCAATTAGGGAGTGAGACCCTATATTTGAAAGTCATCAGGTTCTGCTGGCATCAACTAGGGAGTGAGACCCTATGTTGGATAGTCATCAGGATATGCTGGCATCAACTAGGGAGAGGGAACATATGTTGAACTGTCATCAAGTTATGTCGGCATCAACTACGGAGTGGGACCCAATGTTGGAAAGTCATCAGGTTATGTTGCCATCAAGTAGGGAGTGGGACCCTATGTTGGAATGTCATCAGGTTATGCTGGCATCTACTAGGGAGTAGGACCCATTGTTGGAAAGTCATCAGGTTATGTTGGCATCGAGTAGGAATTGGACCCTATGTTAGAAAGTCATCAGTTTATGCCGGCATCAACTAGGGAGTGGGATCCTATATTGTAAAGTCGTCAAGTTATGCTGGCATCATCTAGGGAGTGAGACCCTATATTGGTAGGCCATCATGTTATGATGGCATCAACTAGGGAGTAGGACCCATTGTTGGCACGTCATCAGGTTATGTTGGCATCAACTAGGGAGTGAGACCCTATGTTTGATAGTCATCAGGATAAGCTAGCATCAACTAGGGAGAAGGAACGTATGTTGAAAAGTCATCAGGTTATGCCGGCCACAACTACGGAGTGGGACCCAATGTTGGAAAGTCATCATGTTATGTTGGCATCAAGTAGGGAGTGGGACCCTATGTTGGAAAGTCATCAGGTTATGCTCTTCTAGGGTTTTTTCCTTAATAATATCTCATAGAGTATCTATTTCAAAAAAAAGGAAAAGAAAAAATATATGCTCGTTTAAGATTGAGTTTAGAATAGATTATAGAACATTAAGTAGAGAGAGATTTTCTTCTTTTTTCTCATCAGAGTAGTCATTAAGGTAAAAAATAAAAAAATAAAAAAAGAGAATGTTAGTTTGTTTACTTTATTCCCGATCTTCCCGAACTACGCAAAGATCTGATTCATGCGGCGTCATGATACGTAGGCAACCTACATAGTGTTCGGTCGAATTGTTTTTGAAAAAAAAAAAAGAGATGAAATTATGAGATGTGAGAAATGAGAGGAAAGAAAAGAGTGATAATTAGAAGGGAAAAAAAGGAAGGTAAATGAGCAAGCCAAGAAGTGCTAGAAAAGAAAAGAAAAGAAAAGAGAAGATTGAATGCCCTGTGACCCTCGAAGTCATTCTTGAACTGTTAATTGTTGCTAGGGGCATTGCACGCAATGTGATATTTTTAGCTGTTAAATGCCCTAACGCTAACGTGATGACCATATTTTGTTCCTTTTTGTTATCTTCATTGAGCAGAAGGGTGGTTGGTTTGTGGTTCTTAAGGTAACTCATCCATACAACACAAGGTCAAAGAGCAAGGTAGTCATGGCTAGCAAAGACTTGGACATGGGTGTTATTGATCCGTCTAAGGAGATTGTTGAATCAGAATCTGAGTTGAAAGAAGGGGTCTTAAGGTTGAAAGGACAGATGGCCGAAATATACCAAGCCTGGATTAGTGGGCGTCCTCCACCATTAGTTCCCGCTAACTATACTGAAAGCCTCATCACCATTCCGCCACTGTCACAAATCCAGCTTCCTACTGCTGCTGATATCTCCCCACAACCTTTTCACACTCCACTCGCAAAAAACACCTCATATCCAGCTCCTTTGACCACTCATGTTTTTGTAGCTCCTCCACCAGCTATTTTTCCTCGATCCTCTAGCGAGACCGTGTTCAAAGTCCCCGATGCCCAACACTATGCTCTAGAACCAACTTTCAAGGTCTCAGCTCCATACTCTCACGCTCCTCATTTTGAACCTCCGGGTAAAACTGAAAAGCCTGCTAAGACAGTGGATCAAGATGAGATATCAAGGAAGGTGAAAATCTTAGAGCAGTCTTTAACAAACATGCAAGGGATAGGGAGCCAGATGAGCGTGTCTTACAAAGACTTGTGCTTGTTTCTTGACATCCAACTGCCTGCTGGGTTTAAGATGCCAAAGTTTGATTTGTATGACGGACATGGAGATCCCGTGGCTCATTTGAGAGGCTACTACAGTAAGATGAGATGCGCCGGTGGGAAGGACAAATTGTTGATGGCGTATTTCAGTCAAAGTCCGAGTGGGGCAGTGGTACACCCGCCAAGACGCTAGCAAGTGGTACACATGGGACGATATAGCTCAGGCCTTTGCCCGGCACTTTTAGTACAATATAGAAAAATCGTCCTGGATCGTATGTCCCTCACCAATATGGAAAAGAAGCCTAATGAAAGCTTTAGGGAATACAGGCTCAGATGGAGAGAGCAAGCTGCCCGAGTCAATCCCCCGATAGAAGAAGATGAGATGGTCGAGTACTTTCTCCAAGCTCAAGAGCCAACTTACTTTGGGAATTTGATCTCGGCTATGGGTAAGCCTTTTAATGATATGGTGAAAATGGGAGAAATGGTGGAAGATGGGGTGAATTCGAGCAAGATCATGAGCTATTTTGCTTTAAAAGCCACGACACAAGCAATTCAGAACGATACAGGAAGCTTGTTGTGCCAAAAGGAACATGATGATGTTGCCATGGTTGGCTCAGGATCTCGACATGGTCCAACAGGTCCGCCTCACCAATATACTCAGCCTCAACCCCAACCCAAAACCTATCCCCGAGCTCCACATAATCCACCCCCAGTATTATCCTCTGAACAACGTCCGGTCATATGTCCGACCACTGGGTCACTCCTTATGGCGAGCGCCAGCACCGCATAATGCACTTTTGCCTTCACAACATTTTCGAGCATCTAACAACCCTAGAAAACTGGGGCATGGAGGGGAACAAAGGCAAAGAAATAGTTTCACGCCAATCGGAGAATCCTACACAAGCCTGTTTGAAAAGTTAAAACACTCTGGCCTGATTGAGCCGCTCCTCGGCTATACTCCAGACCCATATGCAAAAGGTTTTTATCCTACTGTACGATGCATGTACCACTCTAATGTACAAGGTCATACATTGAAGATTGTCGTGCTTTGAAAAGGGAAATAGAAAGAATGATTCAAGAAGGGATAATTGTGATCCAGGACAGTGACTCCCAGAATATCGTGCAGAATCCTTTACCCGCACATGATGATGCACACTTTGTGGGGACGATACGTGGTGACAGGGAGTGTGAGAATCCTCTTGGGAACTTGCTGACTGAAGTTAATGACATTGAAGTTGGTAATGGTCTTGATAATATTGATGTGGAACTCAGTGGCTAAGATGTCGAGCTTGGTAATTGGAAAGACACTTCTTTCTTGGTTAGCCAGGGAGGAGTTTTGATGGTTTATTTTGTTGTCATTTCTGTTGTCCGGGTTATTTCAGGGTTGTAATCCGGATATTATCTTGTGACTCAAACCCTTCTATCCTTTTATTTTTCCTAGTTTGTTTAATCGTAGTAAATCATTCGGTGTTATCTAGGTTTGTTCCAAGGTTGTAACCCCAGTTTATTTTGCTTGTTTTGTTGTTCGAACCCTTTCACCGTCTGGTTAATGCAATCTCCTATTTTCTGTTATTTCTGTTCAGTTCTCTTTTCCTTTTGTAGTTCTTCTCATGGTGACTCTAGTGGCATGACATGCATGTGGAATTCTCAGCCTGGTCCTAAAAGTTAGTCTAATCATGAAACAATAAAACAAGGTTTGAAGATGACAGGGACATTTAAGGGAAATAAGCAAAGATTTGGATATCTCGAGATCATTTAAAGCCCGAATTGTGTGAAAGTGGGGCAGATAGTTTGGAAAGTTAATAGGATGACAAGAATTTATTACAAGAGAGTGCATCCCAGACAATTTGAAACGAGCAGTTTTGAGTTCAAGTGCACCTCAATTTACAAGATAAAGTCAAGAAAGTTTGCTACGAATTGACGGAAGATATCCATTGTGAAGAGGGAATCACCCAGCAAGAGTTCTGTACCTGACAAGGCACTAAAAATTGAAAGGTATATAAGTGATATCAGTGCCGAAGCTGTAAAAGAAATGTTGTGCATGATCTTCCTTTGTCATTTTCAAAATTGCATGTGTTGTACTTGGTATTTTCAGGGATCGGGAGGCCCTCTTTCAGCTACCAGAACACTTTATACCATTTGATAACCCTTTTGAGCCTGTGCTAATTTTCTTTGACCTCCCCTCTTTTGGAATCAAGTTGGCAAAAGAAAAAAAAGAAAAAAAAGAGAGAAAAGAAAAAGAGCAACAAAAAACAAAACAAGAATTAGTTTTGAACTACGTTCGACATGATTCTTGTCACCACAAGATACGTAGGCAGCCTTACGGTTCGGTCGCATCTGAATTCCATTAAAAAAAAGAATCAAATTCTCTTGTTTTAGAAATTGGGGCAAAGTTTTAGAACAGATTCTAAAAGTTGTAAATAAATTAACCCCGTTGTCTTAGTTATTTTGAGCCTTTATGATATCCTTTCTTTCTAACCCTGTCCAAAAGACACGTTACAGTCCAAAAAAGACCTCCCAGATAATCTTTGAGAGTGCCGAGCTAGACATGCCAGGAGCATATGATGTTTTTACTAAGGTCAATGCCTTGTCATCTACAGAATCAGAGGAAATAAAAAAGAAAAAGAACAAAATGAGAGAGTCTTATCGGTGAAAACCTTCACAGTCACCATAAGGCAACGGTAAGTTGAGAGAAAGAATAAAATGAGAGAGGCTTGGTGGTGAAAAACCCTTCGGGCACTAAAGGTCAAATGAGGATCGTGAATCAGATAGAATAATCGGAGCATTGAAGCCCAGTTTCACGGCGAAGAGGTACAACAAGAGTTGAATATTAGACTTGCTTGACAGATTAGGCCATTTAATCCAAAAGTGCATGTCATGGTCATTAGAGTTGGTATCCACATCGGATAAGTTTCTACTTTGTAATTTTCTTGTTAGGTATCATCTCTTTTCATTGTCCCTTACTCTGTTCCTTTTGTTTTGTTTGCTTCCTCTTCTTGAGTCTGTTGGTCAGAACAAGTGAGAAATGACTTCAAAATTTGCTACCAGCTTTGCAATTGCACAAAACGGAATCTGGCTAGCACATCAAAGTGGCATAAGTCAGGAAAGAGGAGTATACGCACTGAATTGATAACAATTGACGTGCTTTGTGATTCACGTGAAATGCAAAGGTTCGGTAATTGTCAATCCATGAGCACAATGCAACAGCTAGAGGGTATTGAGTTTGAAGGAATCAGAGGTGTTTTGTGATAAGGGTTGACAGAAAGGTGGTTAGCCAATAAAAAGCAAGGTCTTGCAAGTTGAAATCAAAGTTATCATGGCAAGTGTAGGAGCGATCTCCCTCAAGATCAAGGCCGCAAACCAACCACCGTATTTAAAACTCACAAGTTTTCTTTGTTTGAAATAGGGACGAAGATTATGTCCAAATCAAACCTTGGAAGCTTGAAACTTTCGGATGTCGTGCCCAGACTTTGTCAGCACAAAGGTTGTTTGAGAAGGTTTTTACCTCTTAGACATTCCCCTAGTTGAGAAGAACGGCATCTCCTAGGATTTTTCCTTAGTTGAGAAGAACCGTACCTCCTAGGCAGTCTCCCTAGTCATAAGAGTCTTTAGCTTTCTTTAAGTTCAGGATCCCGCCTTGAGAATATGGTCATGTCTTAGTTTTCTTAAGTTGTTAATCTTTAATTTTTCTTGAGCTCAGGGGTCTCGCCTGGAGAATAGGGCCAGTTTTAATTTTCTTAAGCTTTCTCCTTTAGCTCAGGGGTCCCGCCTGGAGAATAAGGCCAGTTTTAATTTTCTTAAGTTGATAGTCTTTAGTTCCATTAATTTCAGGGGTCCCGCCTAGAGAATAAGATCAGTTTTTAATTGTTCTTAAGTTGTTAATCTTTAGTTCTCCTTTAGCTCAGGTGTCCCGACTGGAGAATAGGGCCAGTTTTAATTTTCTTAAGTCAATAGTCTTTAGTTTCCTTAATTTCAGGGGTCCCGCCTGGAGAATAGGGTTAGTTTTTTAATTTTTGAGAATAGGGTCAGTTTTAATTTTCTTAAGTTGATAGTCTTTAGTTTCCTTAATTTCAGGGGTCCCGCCTGGAGAATAGGGTCAGTTTTTTAATTTTTCTTAAGTTGTTAATCTTTAGTTTTCCTGGAGTTCAGGAGTCCTGCCTGGAGAATAGGGCCAGTTTTAATTTTCTTATGTTGATAGTCTTTAGTTTCCTGAATTTCAGGGGTCCCGCCTGGAGAATAGGGTCAGTTTTTTAATTTTTCTTAAGTTGTTAATCTTTAGTTTTCCTTTAGTTCAGGGGTACCGTCTGGAGAATAGGGTCAATTTTTAGTTAAGCCAACCTCAGTTCATAGTTATCCTCAAGCTCAAGCTCAAATCTAGGAGATGCACTTCCTAGTTTGAGTCATTGAAGTTTCGCCCATAGGAGACGCACTTCCTGGGTTTTTCGGGATATACTTTTAGGAGATGCACTTCCTGAATTGAGATATCAGCCCTAGGAGACGCACTTCCTAGTCTGGTTCATTCAAGTTTCACCCCTAGGAGACGCACTTCCTAGTATGGGTCTTTCAGGATATACTTTTAGGAGACGCACTTCCTAAATTGAGATTTCATCCCTAGGAGACGCACTTCCTAGTTTGGGTCATTCAGGTTTTATTTTAGCAGACGCATTTGCTAGTCAAAGTTTCTTGGTTTTACTCACAGGAGATGCACATCCTAGTCGAGTCTTTAGTTTACTCTCATTATTGCATCAATCGCATAAGTGGTTTACAGTTTTGCTAACAACTCACAAAATCTTCCTAGTGCAAACTGGGGCAGAAAAATTTTGTTTGTTTTGTTGTTTTGATTGCAGGCGCCCACCTGGAGAACAAGGAAATTTATTTCAAATTTTAAAACATCATCAGACGCCCACCTGGAGAACAAGGGAATTCATTTCAAGTTTAAGTTGCAGGCGCCCACCTGGAGAACAAGGGAATTCATTTCAAGTTCAAGCATCAGGCGCCCACCTGGAGAACAAGGGAATTCATTTCAAGTTTAAGCATCAGGCTCCCACCTGGAGAACAAGGGAATTCATTTCAAGTTTAAGTTGCAGGCGCCCACCTGGAGAACAAGGGAATTTATTTCAAGTTTCCAGTCAGTAGCAGGCACCCACCTGGAGAACAAAGGAATTCATTCGAGTATTAAGTCAGTTGCAGGCACCCACCTGGAGAAATAGTATCAATCCAGAATAAAAGAAAGGAAAAAGAAGTGAATCCAAAATGCAGAAGCAGAAAAAAGATGTGAACTGCTCAAGACGTGGTTGAAGTCACGAGCGCTACATGTCCGGTCTTGATCCGAAAAAGCTGAAGAAGAATGAACTAGCACCTGCAACTAGCAAGTATCAAGGTTCAAATCTAAAGTCTGCATGAAAAACCATTCAAGACTCACGATCAAGCTTCAGAAGACTTATAGATAGAAATCTTGCAGCTCGTAGTTGACAGGCTTAGTTAGTCTTCTTCATTTTTTGATTTTGATGTAATAACAGGATCGCGGACCGGAACTTCAACGGAACGGCACCTCAATCGGCTCTCCACCTATACTCTATCACTGTTCCTACTTCTGAACTACGCGTGCCCTGATTCCTTTATAGCCAAGGATATGTAGGCAGCTCAGAGACCAGGGCTCGGTCACATTCTCCTTTCTATTAGCTTTTGGTCTCTCTAAATAAGGGTCGGGTCAGAAAACTTGTCTCGTCGTTCTTTGTCTGAAAATACTTCGTGTTTCCAGTCAAAGAGGGGCAGCTGTAGACATGTGATTTTTGACCCTACCCGAGATTTTACAAACTTTAGCGTTTAAATATTTAATTTAGGTTTATATCGCTATTTTAACTAGTTTTGACCCTTTTACTTTATTTTATCACAAAAACAAAAACTACAAAAATATTTTCTCTTATTTAGCTAATTGACATTTTATTTAGTTACTTTTCGTTTATTCATCTTTCATAAAATTAAAAAATATACAAAAATAATTTCACTTTTAGTATTTAGTTTTATTCTATTAATTTATTTTAATTAGGAATGATTTCACAATTTTATAGTTACTATTTTAGGAATTAATATTTTTTTAGTCTAGTAGAGTTAAAGGGCCATTTTTAAAGGTAAATTTGACCCAATTCGGATTTAGCCCATAATAACCCAAGCCCAATACCCCTAAAACCCTAGAAAGACACTTAAAAATAACCCTAAACATATCTTCTTCTCTAGACATTAACAACCTAAAAACCCTAGACCTAAAAGCATCAGCCATTTTCCCTGATTTGCAAGACACCAAAAAACCTTCAGTACAAGACTAAAAGAGAAAACCTTTCTTCTCGAACCAAAGAAAAAACCCTGAGTCTTGATCTTCTTCAACCTAAAACCCTTCTCCTCTTCACCAACCCCTCCAGCCGCTGGCCACCCTAAGACCAACTTAGCTGCTCTTCCTCCATCTTGAAGCAACAGAACAGCCGACGCTAGAAGCAGCAACCAAACGGACACAAAAACTGACGACCCCTCTTCTTCTTCTTCACTGAAAAACAACCTAAAAGCCCTAGAACTCCCAGTCGTTTCCATCATAAACTTGGAATATCATCAACCCTAAGCTTCTTCTTCTCCCTCCCAAAAACCAACAACAGACTTGAAGCTCCATCAACATCGACCCCTGCTCCCTTCAACAAAACCAGCAGCCGTAAATCGTCCACACCCACGCACGCACATGGTGGAGGAACGGACGGAACAGTAACATTAACGAAAGAAGAGATTAGTGAGGAAATAGTCTAAGTTTTGAGAGATTTTCTTCTTGTTTTCTTGAAGATTTCAGAAAAATACACATAATAAAGAGCATCTCTGTTTGAGTATTATTTGTGATTACATTTCAAAAAAAAAAAAAAGAGGAAAAAAGATCTATATAAAAGTGTTTCAGTTTCCTCTTTGAATTTGGTTTTACCTAATGGAAAACATTTGAGTCGTTTAGGCGGATTTAGATTTGCCACTGCTGCTGCTTCGTTTCTTTTGGGTTGTTTTAGTTCTTCTTCGTTTCAAGAATTACGGAGTTCGATTGAGTTTGAGCTGAATTCGAGTTCCTCCGGCGAAGTTCGGCCAGTCCGATGCCTGCCGAGGTTCTGTTCGAGAGCCAGTCCGTTGCTTATCGAGGTCCAATCTATTTGATTCAAGTTTACATTGCAAACTGAGGTCAAAATTCTTTCCAGTCTTTGTTCCTTTAAGGCTTATACATGATGTTTTGTCTGATGTGATTATGTGGGTTCATTGATGCTTGACTATTGAAATTCCTTAGTGTGACGTTGATGTTAGTTAACTAAATTGAATGGATAATCTGTTACTTGAGCTTAAAGGTGGATATTATGTATTAGCTAAACGGGTTAATGGGATGTGGAATGCCAAATTGAAGATGGCCAAGAAATTAGACCTTAAACATCTTGCTACTTTTATTTAATTGCTTTTTAACATCACTAATAGTATGGACCACATTTGGGTAGGTAAACCTTTAGGACGTTTATCATCATGATTGTGTACACGTTCGCGTGACATAATTATGATTCTAAAAATAAATCGAGGTATGCGTTCGCGCAACTTCGGCCAAACTTTCTTAATAATAATAATAAAGCGTTATTAATTGTGGACACGTACGCGTGACATGATTCTTGACGCGCGAAACAAATGGGTACACGTGCGCATGACCCGTTTTAGGATAATTTCTTAACTTAAAGAGGTAAATGCACACGGGTTTTAAATTAAGTAATTAGACAATTTAATTGAGCCAGGTATGATCAAAGCGACCGTGCTAAAACCACGAAACTCTGGAATGCCTGACACCTTCTCCCGGGTTAACAGAATTTCTTACTCGGATTTCTGTGTTTCGCGGACCGTAAAACAGAGTCAATCTTCCTCGATTCGGGATTCTAAACCGGTGACTTGGGACACCATAAATTATTCCAAGTGGCGACTCTGAAGTTGAATAAACAATCCCGTTTCAGTTTGTCACTTTAATTAGAAAAACTCCCTTATACCCCTTTCGGGTAGAAAAAGGGGGTGTGACAACGTCGAGTTTTGTTACTGTATTCATGAATACAGTAGCTTAAATACATCGAGTACACTCTATAACAACTTAAAATATAGCTACAGGAAGTAATTTAGTAAATGATAGCTATAGCTAGCTAATAACCACCGAATAGTAGTGGTTTGTGAAAATTTCTCCTTTTTCTTATAGACCATGAACTACTTTCAAGATTCCGAAATCTTGGCCCATGGTGATTGTATGACCCAGCTAATTTAGCAGGCCCATGTTTCTCTTTCTTTAAGTATCTGTGCATCTCAATATAAAATGACGAATCTTAATATAGAATCTTACTAATATGAAGCACTAGCAATATTTTTTCACGCATCTGAATTAATTGAGAACAACGAATTTTGAATTATATGATATGATAGAATATTGGTCCCTTGGTATACGAGATGTTATTCCACTAAAATGAGGAGTAAGTGTGAGCATCAGCATGGACTGGACATACGGATACTAGATTTAGGTCCATAGCAAAATTAGCCCGGCTTGGACCATGGCCCGTCCCACTGACAGGCCCAAGTTCAGTCCTTAATAGTAGTACTCCCTCCGTTCCAATTTATGTGTACCTGTGTGACTGGGCACGGAGTTAAGTAGAAATGAAGACTTTTGAAATTTGTGGTCCTAAACAAGTCAAAAAGGACCCAAAGTATTTGTGTGGTTATAAAAGTTTCTCATTAAGGGTAGAACTGTAAGTTTAAGCTAAATTATTACCAAATTTAAAAAAGAGTCATTCTTTTTGCAACAGATCAAAAAGGAAATAGGTTCACATAAACTGGAACAGAGAGAGTAATTAACATTCTTAAAAGATACAGAAATTACTCTAACTATCGTACTATTTATTAAAAACTTACGCATAAACCAACATTAACTAATTGTCTAAGGTTTTCACAAGCAAGAATATGTCGTAGGACTTATATCACTATTTTATTTACCAACTACTTTAAAGGTAATTTGCTTTATGGAATTATGGCTTTTGTCAGAATAGACTTACGCTTCAATCATTAGTTACCTTTCAATTAACGCGTAGTTCATCATCTAGAAAGACAAGTGTGCATGTGACCCAGCAATCTGCAGTTTAATTTCTGATGATCCTACTTAAATATTTTTCATTTGAAAAAACAGAAAAACAATAAGCAAGATACAAAATCATATATAAGAGTCATGTGGGAGCAATCAATATAACCAGACATGCACACATGTGCATTCGATATAAGTAGAAGATTCATCACACGTATGCTAGACTTGCATTGACTCAATTTTTTGTCCATTTCTCGCAAGGAAGTTTCTTAAATTCTTTGCCTTCTTCAAATTGCACGATCCTAATTCCTACCCATATATCTCAATTCTCATATAATATCTATTTGTTTTATAATACGTACGTGCAAATCATCAACAAGAATTTTAATTTTCTTAATTTCTCCGATAATTATGGTTTTTTCCCCAATTAGCCACCCTGGAACATGACTGGCGGTGAAAGATTCCTGGTGGATCAGGCTCTAACTAGCGAAGCTACTCTTTTTCTTCTTATTATTTTCTTTTTTGCTTTTTTCTCTTTTATTCTGTAATTTCATCTATTTTACTAAGACAAGACTGTAAACTTTTTCTTTTTCTTTTGCAATTTTCACTGCATGATAAAGTAAATATCAAAATATTAGAACTATAAGACATATTCGATAAGTTACCTATAGTTGATGTTTTCCTTAATTTTTCTTTAAGGATAAACTTATGGAGTAGATATTTATTGTTGCAAGAAATTAAAATCAAAGAGAGTGTTATCGTGCGGGCAAAGTCATTTAAGTGGAATAGGTCCAATTTTAACCCCAAATCCTATGAGAATTGTCAAACAGAAAATGGAAACGAGTAGGTAACCAAAAAAGAGAATTATTCCAACTAGCCTGCATTGGTATGTAACGATAGATTAAAAAAGAAAATAATGATTTTTTTAGATCTGTTCTAATACTAAATCACTAACTGAACTCATAGATTTAAAACAATTACTCAAATAGTGAAATACTATTTTTACCTTATGATATATAGTCGAGATATAATGGAAGGAGATTACAGCGGGGAAAAATAAAAAGAACAAAGCTAAAACAAAACGGTCATATATGTGTTTGTTTCGTGTTATAGAACTAAATCTATAGCTTACACGTTTTGTACGCGTCCGCTGTTTTATGAAGAGACGACAAATACATTGATTAAAATAAAAAGAACGGCGATAATAAAACAAATTAATTGGAAAATCGTGGCATAGTGACTAAAATATCATGAAGTTGACATTTCTGTCGAATAATATTGTAGGTTATGGGGAATATGCTTAGTTGTCTAATTCTCTATCGTTGGAAGCATACGAATATTGGAATCCCCAGTTTTCTGAAAAAAGATTATTACATTATGGTTATCAACTTTTTTATAATTCCTTTTTGTATAACTGTTTCTTTTCGATAATTTCTAAACCTTCACATTTCTTTTTAAGAAAATAAACATTGAATTGAAAATGAATGAGTAGGATAGCAGTATCGGCGCTGGTTCCACGACAAATTCTAACAATGATATGATACACTAACAGGCTAATATATTGTTTGGACCACATTCATTGCGTTAAAGATATGTACCATCTAGTAGTATTATTTATGTGGCTCAAATTAACCTAATATTTATTGTTGTGCTCATTAATTTCCCTTTTACATGGAAAACATTAGTACTAAAATAAAATAAAACTATCATGGCTTTTTTCATTTAAATGGAGTAATGAATTTCAATTTAAAGGTCATATGATATCCGGATCCAGACTATTGAATGTGGGTTCCCGTGAACATAGTAGCTTTTGCATATACCTTGTATATGTATTAAAAAATACACTAAATATTCATAAATATTTGATTGTGAACTCAGTTACTTATTGTATATTTACTTAAGGTCGTTATAGGAACCCGTAAGCTTTAAATTTTGGATCCGCATATGTTTGGCTCGAAAGTTATCGATATACTTTGCAAGCTTAAAAACAATCAAAAGTAAGAAAGGGTAAATCGTAATCAAATATAATAGACCTAGAGATGAAAAATGAAGTAGTTGTTGTAGATCTAATAGTGATAATATGAACTCAAGAGGAAGTATTCGTTAGAGATAGCAATAGAGAGTATGAGAAAATGAGAGAGTTGTATTATTCCAGAGTCCTCCCTTTTACAATGTGAAGGTCTCCCATATATAATAGGAGACCTTCCTCGAAATAATAAAAAAAATTATAAAAATAGGTAACGCTTTCCTAGTGAAGATACTGAGTCCTAAACGATGTCGCTTTTGTCCCCACGTCCGAGTCGTACCCTTACGTTAGCTGGCGTATACTCGCTTTTGGCTCTCTTGTTGTAGTATCTTTCGACTTGTTGTTTCTGAGCCACCAATCTTATGTGGGCCATTTCTCTTCTTTCCTCGGCCTCATCGAGGTCTTGAAGTCTGTTTATGTCGTTCTCTGCTCCGCTGGTATGTGAATACCTCAAGCTTGGTTTGCCGATTTCGACTGGTATGACCGCGTCGGTTCCATAAACCAGAGAGTACGGTGTTTCTCCTGTGGAGGACTTTGGTGAGGTCCGGTGCGCCCACAACACTTCCGGCAGTAGCTCGGGCCATAGCCCTTTGGCTTCCTCGAGTTTCTTCTTCAGTATGTTCAGTATGCTTTTATTGGAAGACTCTGCTTGGCCGTTGGCGGCG
Source organism: Nicotiana attenuata (assembly GCF_001879085.1). Taxonomy (NCBI): domain Eukaryota; kingdom Viridiplantae; phylum Streptophyta; class Magnoliopsida; order Solanales; family Solanaceae; genus Nicotiana; species Nicotiana attenuata. The sequence continues at coordinate 90,735 of NW_017672422.1, read as the reverse complement.
GGGTGATATGGCGTGGAGAGTATTCGCTTAAAATGCCATTGTCGAAGAACTCTGTTGTTTTTTGGCCGATGAACTGTCGCCCGTTGTCGCAGCTGATTTCCTTGGGGATGCCGAAACGGCAGATGATATTCTTCCATATGAAGGCGATGACTTCCTGTTCGCGTATTTGGGCGTACGCACCTGCTTCCACCCACTTGGAAAAATAGTCAGTTAAAACTAATAGAAATCGTATCTTTCCTCGTCCCGCTGGTAGTGGACCGACTATGTCCATTCCCCATTTGATGAAAGGCCATGGGGAAGTGACTGAGTGGAGTGGTTCTCCTGGTTGGTGTATCATGGGGGCATACTTTTGGCACTGTTCGCATCGGCGAACATATTCTGCTGCGTCTTTCTTCATAGTTGGCCAATAATAGCCTGCCCGTATTATGCAACACACAAGGGCGCGGTTGCCTGTGTGGGCGCCGCAGTGACCTTCGTGTACCTCTTCGAGCACTGGCCTCGTTTGGTACGGCCCTAGGCACTTGGTCCATATCAGGCAATACTGGGCGGCCTATACACGGAGCTTCTTGGCTTCTTTTTGTCGGGTGGGAGCGTTCCATCCTGCAGATAGGATACAAACTGGTTGTGCCAGTCCCAAGTCAAATTTAAGGAGAGTACCTCAGTGTGAACAATGGCTGAATGGAGGAGGGTGACCATGCTTTCTTTGTTGAAGTTTTTAGTGGCTGCGGCCAATTTTGCTAGACCGTCTGCTTCAACGTTTCGTGCCCTCGGAACTTGTTCGAAGCGGCACTCGTCGAACTCGGTCATTAATCTGTGGATTTCTGTCTGGTATTTCTGCAATCTCTGCTCCTTGATTTGGTACGTCCCGGTGACCTGATTCACCATGAGTTGGGAGTCGCAATGGAGAATGAGTCGTCCGGCTCCATACTTGATGGCTAGTTTTATACCTGCAATAACAGCCTCGTACTCGGCCTCATTGTTAGTCATCTCGGAACATCGTATGGACTAGCAAATTATTTTGCCCGTGGGGACCTCGAGACGAGTCCCAGTCCCGATCCCGAGGCATTAGCGGCGCCCTCAGTGTAAAGAGTCCATAGGTCGGTGTTGGAGGGGGCATGACGTGCCTCTAGTTCCGCCTTTGGTAGTATCTCTGCGCTGAAGTCGGCTATAAAGTCGGCAAGTACTTGCGACTTGATGGCGTTTCTTGGGTGATATGAGATATCGTGCTCGCTGAGCTCTATGGCCCATCTGGCGAGCCTGCCTGATAACTCAGGCTTATGTAGGATGCTTCTTAAGGGGAAGGTCGTCACTACTTTTATGGGGTGGCACTGAAAATAGGGTCGGAGCTTCCGAGAAGCTACGACCAATGCCAAAGCTAATTTTTCAAGGTGTGGATACCGTGTTTCGGCGTCCAATTGCTGATATAGTAAATAGGGGATTGCGTACCTTTGTTTTCACAAACCAAGACTCTGCTGACGGCGACCACGGATACGGCCAAATATACCAGCAGGGGCTCGCCTGGACTTGCTTTGGCCAGCAGTGGTGGTGAAGATAGGTATGCTTTCAATTTTCTCAAGGCTTCGACGCATTCTTCATTCCACTGTAACCCATTGCCCTTTCTCAGCACATTGAAAAATTTATGGCACCTGTCGGAGGATCGTGAGATGAACCTGGATAGGGCGGCTATTCGCCCGGTCAGCTTTTGCACATGTTTTTTGCTGTTCATCATCTCAGGTATCGCGTTTATCGCCATGATCTGATCTGGGTTGGCCTCGATGCCTCGTTGAGATACCAGAAATCCTAAGAATTTTCCTGAGGCCACGCTGAAGGCGCATTTCTCGGGATTCAGTTTCATCCCGTACCTTCTCAATATCCCGAAGGCTTCTTTCAGATTGGTCGATGTGTTCCTCTTTTCTTGTCGACTTCACCAGCATATCGTCGATATAGACTTACATAGTCTTACCGAGCTGCTCTTTGAACATTTTGGTGACCAGCCTTTGGTACGTAGCCCCTGCATTTTTGAGCCCGAAGGGCATTACTTTGTAGCAGTAAGTCCATTGGTGGGTGATGAAAGTCGTCTTCTCCTGGTCCTCCTCAGCCATCATGATTTTATTGTAGTCGGAGTAGGCATCTAAGAAGCTCAACAGTTCATGTCTTGCGGTGGCGCCGATCAATTAGTCGATGTGGGGTAGTGGGAATGAATCCTTTGGGCATGCTTTGTTCAGATCGGTGAAATCCACACACATTCTCCACTTCCTATTTTTCTTTTTGACCATGACGACATTGGCGACCCACTGGGGGTACTTCGATTCTCTGATGGAGCCTTTGGCCAGTAACTTGTTTACTTCCTCGCTGACCGCTTCATTGATAGCGGCGTTGAATTTCCTTCTCATCTATCGCACGGGCGGATGTAATGGATCGACATTCAGCTTGTGGGTGGCGATGTCTCGTAGGATTCCCGGCATATCTGAATGGGAAAAAGCGAACAAATCTGCATGGTTAGTTAAGAATTCACGACACTTACTTGGGTTGGCGAGGCCATGCCCGATGTAGGTTTTATTCGTAAGGTCGGTGTCGTCCAAATAGACTGGGTCGAGATCTTCGACCGTTGCTTTGCAGGCCTCCACAACGTCGGGGTCTCTAACGGCGTCCGTTGTCGGGTTGACCTTAGTCCCCGACACAGCTAATTGCTATGCCTCCGCGCTCGTTCCCCTCTGTTGTTGGGTGTGGGCGCAATCTTGAGCTATTTTGTAGCATTCCTGTGCGGTGCGCGGCTCGCCTCGAATGCTGAATACCACCCATGGGGTGGGGAATTTGATCACTTGGTAAAAGCTTGAAGGGACCGCTCGCATGGCGTGTATCCACGGGCGCCCTATGATGACGTTGTACGCCGTTTCCTGGTTCATCACGTGGAAAGTTGTTTCCAGCGTGACTCCTCCTGCTAAAACGGGCAATGATATTTCTTCGGATGTCCGTTCCACTGCATTGTTAAAACCAGTTAGTGTTATGCAACGCGGTATTTCCTTATCCTCGAGTCCCATTTGCACGAGGACCCTCGGGTGGATAATACAGGCGCCACTTCCGTCGTCAATCATGATTCTTTTAACATCCGTATCAGCGATACGTAAAGTGATAACTAAAGCATCGTAATGAGGGAAAGACAAACCGTCGGCATCAGACTTATCGAAGGTGATACTATCTTCGAAGTCGTCATACCGTTCATGAGCGATGGTCCGCTTTAGTTTGTGCGTGGTGGTGAACTTGACGTGATTGATCGCTAAGTCGTCGGCATCTCCGACGATCATGTTTATCGTGCGTGCTGGGGAGGGCGGCTTTGGCGGCCCGTGGGGTTGTTCCCGTCCGCGTGCGAAGTTGATTTTCCCTTTGTCACCGAGTAATTCCCTCAGGTATCCCTGGTTCAGCATCCTGACCACCTCTTGCCGTAGGCCTATGCAGTCTTCGGTTTTGTGCCCCCGTTCCTGATGGAACTCACATAGGACGTTTGATTTCCTTGTGGCAGGGTCTGATTTCATCTTCTGCAGCCACTGCACTTTGGTGCCCAGCTTCTCCAGTGCGTACACTATTTTTGAAGGAGACACACAAAAGTTATGGGCGGATAATAAAGGAGGTGTACCTCTTTCATTTCGGAGCGGGGCGACGTGTCGCTGTAGCGCGTCCGTATGCCTTGGTGGTGGATGAGAGGATCTGGTGTATGGCTGGTGTCGGACTTTGTTGGAGCGTGGGAGTTGTTCTCGCCGTCCTTCGTTGCGTCGATCCCTCATTGTTTCTGAGTGTATCGTTGTTAGCCGTTGGGTCGGCCCATTAAGATCATCCTCGTCCGCTCGTACTTCAGCGCAATAGGCGTTGTGGATCTCCTCCCATGTGGTAGGGGGATATTTCATGAGGCGGCTTAGTAGCTTCTTGGTTGCCCTCGAACCATTCCTGTTTAGCCCGTTCTGGAAAGCGGCGACTGCCATGCCTTCCGATACGTTTGGTAGACTCATCCTTACCCTATTAAACCTGGCTAGGAAGTCCCTGAGTCCCTCCCCTGTGGTTTGCCTGACAGCGAAGATGTCGTTGACCCTTGCTTCCGCTTTCTTTGCACCTGCATGGGCGGTGACGAACTTATCCGCCATTTCCTCGAACGTTGATATCGCCTTAGCTGGTAGCTGAGAGTACCACGTTAGGGCCTCTCCCGTCAACATCTCGCCAAACTTCTTCAGCAGCACCGATGGTACCTGTTCTTTTGATAGGTCGTTGCCCTTTACAGCAGTGACATAGTGGATTAAATGATCCTCGGGATCTGTGGTTCCATCATATACCTTCAAGTAGGGTGGCATCTTGAAGGCTTTTGGGATAGGGTGAGGGGCAGCTTCTTCAATGTATGGTTGTTTAACGAACCTCCCCATGTCTCGTTTTGGTAGCAACTTGGGAGCGTCGGGGATCTTGTCTACCCTCTCCTAATGTTCTTTCATTTGGTCGCGGAGTGCCTTATTTTCATTCTCCATTTCTTCCATCTTCTTTAGGATGGCTGTTAGCGTGCCATCGTTGGTCTGTGCCTCGATGGGTTTGTTATTTGCTCGTGCAGCTTCAGGTTCACCCATGGCAGCAGTGGTACCTACCGTTGGTATACACCTGTCGTTACTGTGCGGTGACTTCTCAACCAAGCCACTTAGAGTGCTTGTTAGCCATTCTTCCAGTAGCTTCTTGACCACCACGGGTGCTTCCTTAGCCGCAGATGTGGAAGCTCCTTTTTCACGCAAGATCGTCAGATCTTCAGATGGAGAAGATGAGATCTCTGCACCTGGCGTGATGCTAGGGGCTGCATTCAAGATGCCCTCGTCACCGGCCTCGTTGAGAGGATCAAGGAGATTGGTTGTAACACCCACTATCTCTTTCATTCTGGTGTTATTTTCAGCCATCTTTTGTTTTCGTGTGGTGCAGAGAATGGTAGTTGGTTGCTCTCTAGGTGGATACTATGATTTTGATTCTCGAAATCCCCACAGACGGCGCCAAATTGTTTGGCTCGAAAGTTATCGATATACTTTGCAAGCTTAAAAATAATCAAAAGTAAGAAAGGGTAAATCGTAATCAAATATAATAGACCTAGAGATGAAAAATGAAGTTGTTGTTGTAGATCTAATAGTGATAATATGAACTCAAGAGGAAGTATTCGTTAGAGATAGCAATAGAGAGTATGAGAAAATGAGAGAGTTGTATTATTCCAGAGTCCTCCCTTTTACAATGTGAAGGTCTCCCTTATATAATAGGAGACCTTCCTCGAAATAATAAAAAAAATTATAAAAATAGGTAACGCTTTCCTAGTGAAGATACTGAGTCCTAAACGATGTCGCTTTTGTCCCCACGTCCGAGTCGTACCCTTACGTTAGCTGGCGTATACTCGCTTTTGGCTCTCTTGTTGTAGTATCTTTCGACTTGTTGTTTCTGAGCCACCAATCTTATGTGGGCCATTTCTCTTCTTTCCTCGGCCCACATAAGATTGGTGGCTCAGAAACAACAAGTCGAAAGATACTACAACAAGAGAGCCAAAAGCGAGTATACGCCAGCTAACGTAAGGGTACGACTCGGACGTGGGGACAAAAGCGACATCGTTTAGGACTCAGTATCTTCACTAGGAAAGCGTTACCTATTTTTATAATTTTTTTTATTATTTCAAGGAAGGTCTCCTATTATATAAGGGAGACCTTCACATTGTAAAAGGGAGGACTCTGGAATAATACAACTCTCTCATTTTCTCATGCTCTCTATTGATATCTCTAACGAATACTTCCTCTTGAGTTCATATTATCACTATTAGATCTACAACAACTTCATTTTTCATCTCTAGGTCTATTATATTTGATTACGATTTACCCTTTCTTACTTTTGATTGTTTTTAAGCTTGCAAAGTATATCGATAACTTTCGAGCCAAACAACATATCAGTATAATTTTGGGAAATGAAAAGGGGTAAAGAATTCTAGACCACAGGATTTGCAACTACGTTGCAAGTAGATTCAAAAATAATATTATTATGCACTTTATTTATTATTTTTTAAGAAATGTTAAAAATCAATAATGAATAAGTAAAAGTAAATAGACGGGGTATAATCAAATATAAAACGCAAGTGTCGTTATTATCAGGTTGTATATACGCACAACTGTGTGTGTGTGAAATGTGAAAGTTGAAACTTGCATTACTGCCCATTTCTAGTTTGTTTTGGAGGGAGAGTTACGAATTTAAGAAAACGTTTGATAAGTTATGCTAGCATTTAGAAGGTAGCGACTAGCGATCAATCTACTCTACGGTTGTGCATTCGAATCGGTTTATCGATAAATCGAATCGATTATTTGTTATCGGTTTATCGATATCGGTTTATTGATTTATCGTTTTCGATTTCGATTTCGAAATTTTCCTTATCGAGTTATCGATTTCGATTTCGATTTTGTCCTCTTCGGTTATCGGTTTATCGATAAACCGATAAGAGATAGAAAAAATTTTTTTTTTTTTTTAACCCTTATTCTATATACCTTCTTACCTAGTCNATCGAATGCACACCCCTAATCTACTCGGAATCTCGGATTGGACTGTTATCCGAAAAAAAATTCTAAGTAGTTAACTACTCCTTTCGTTTCAAATTAGGTGAGATAATTTTCTTTTTAGTCTGTTTCAAAATAAATGACACTTTCTAAATTTGAAAATAATTAAACTTTAAGCTATTCATTTTACTCATTTTACCCTTGATGAGAAGCTTTTATAATCACACAAATATCATGACCCCACAAAGTTTTTATCCTTTAAGCTTTTAAGACCACAAATCCCAAAAGTCTGTCTTTTTTTTCTTCTTAAACTTTGTGCCGAGTCAAACTAGCTCATCTAAATTGATACGGAAGAAGTATGTTACATGGATTTGAGGACATCACAAAAGTATGTAATTTTTTTATTTTTTATTTTACCAAAGTATGTATTAATATAGTTTAGAAACACTAGATGCATGTACTTTTTTTTATATACCCACGTAACTGAATACCCAACTTTTAGCATGTTTGGCCTAAACGTTTTTTTTATTAAAGTGGTTTTTTTTTTTTTTTGCCAAAAGTGATGTTTTGCCAAAACTAAGGTGTTTGGCCAAACTTTTTGAAGAAAAAAATATTTTTGAGGAGAAGCAGACAAATGTAATTTTTCTCCAAGAAAAGTACTTTTGAGAGAAATACATTTATAAGCATTTTTTAAAAACTTGACCAAACATTAATTGTTGCTCAAAAGTATTTTTTAAATTGATTAGCCTAACACAAACTATTTCTAACCAAACATACTTTTTTTTAAAGTATTTTTGAGAAAGACATTTTTCAAAATAAACAAATTTTAGAAGCTTGGCCGAACAGGTTATTCAATCTATAATAGGTTAAGCCTATATGGTATCTGAAATTGAACGGTGTTAGTGTATTTTCTTAGGTCAATAAGTAAGAAAAAAGACAAAAGTTCAAATCATGGAATGTTGTTTTCGTAAATGTTGGACTGAAATAACACGAATTAATATAAAATAATGATTTGTTTTTGTTTTTCCTAAACAATATTGAATAAGAAGGAATTTTTACAGGGAATTTGACTAATGCAAGGAGACTTTTTTGAGGAAACAAAAAGGAAAAAAGAGGAGGCGCGGGTAGACCTTTTTGCGGACAAATCTGCCTTTCGGCTTGGCCAAAAAGGGATCGAATTGGGACCCATGGCTTAGCTAATCCAGCTTGTCGTTTTTGAATTAATATTAGTTAATTATCATCAGAAATTGGATTTTGGACTAAATCAGGGGTTACTTACCCGTTTAATCTTTGAAGAGTTCTTATTTCAAAAGATAATCTTTAGTCTAGTCATATATATGGCAAAGCCAAGCGGGGTCATTTTCACTCCATTTGAAAGATTTCCATGTTCTTTGATTCAATGGGAAAATGGATCAGCTGGTCAGTCATCAATATTCAAAACAATTAGAGTTAAATTGCCACTTGGCAGTTTGTTTTGACTTTTTGAGAGAATCAGCTGTTAGATTAGACCTGGAAGTCAAGAAGTTAAAATTAAGGTGACAATTTTTTTTTTTGATACAAAAAAGACTATACAAAGAAAATAAAAATTGAACTCAAAATTTTAAAGTAATAAACAGTTGGTGCAATACATTTACAAATCCATTTAGATGACGTTATGTCTCTGTTGTGAGAGATCATCATATTTCAATACCCTTTATGTCTTATTTATCAAAGTTTGTAGATATGATATAATGTGTGATAAGTTATGTGACTTGTTAAATTTTGATGATCTAACAAACTTAATGATAAAAATTAGATTGGGAACCTGTTACATATTCTCAAAGTGCTTAAGAACAATAAGTCTCAAGTCGGGCACAAGTTCCAACAATTAGAGTCAAAGAGATGACAGAGGGAACAGATAGACATCAGTTCCCTTGCTGACTGTACCAGTCAGCTCCTCACAGTTGTAAAGTTGTTGCAACTGTTCCTCTACACACACGAAACAGGGCAAATAGTGCAGCAGTCACTTTATGGGAATACCTTGTACAGGATAAATTGCTTGCATCATCCAAGTGACATCAATCGCATATTATCAACATGAAGCAATAGAAAAACACACACTTGAACACTTGGAAAATCATCAAGCTTTTCTCTCAAGTGTGCTGCAATCTTGCAAGTGACTTCAAGCCTTCAAGAACGAAGAGCAACAGAACAAGGACTAGTTTCCACCACTGCGTTACCATATGTCCTTAGTTGTGTTGTACCTTTGTTAGAGTGATCTGCTTGTATTTCAACTTAGTTTAGCTAGAAGCATTGTGTAGGAAAATCATTTGTAAAACTATAAACCTTGTGTTTGTGTCTTGGCTAGAGTTAGTCGAGTTGTGAGCTTTGTAATAGAGTTATTACAAAGAGGCTTATAATAGAGTTATTACAAGTGAGTGAGGGATTAAGAGTTTAATTCCTAGGTTACAATAGTTTGTAATCTGAAGTTCGCTCAGTAGTGAAGTTGAAATCCTACGAGTGTAGGTCGTGGTTTTTAATCCGGTGAGCTGAGAGTTTTCCACGTAAAACTCTGCTATGTCATTTACTTATCTTTCATTATGTGTGTTCTGTGAGAACTGATAGAGAACCAAGTTCTCTATACAGTTTGGTGGACCCTAAGCTTCTATCAGTGGCAAAAAATACTGAGTGTTCAATCCAAACATTTAAGGTAATGAATTCAGATTTTCGAGATCGACGACTTTTTTAAAAGCCCTGGATATGACATTATAGGGAAACTACCAGCTATGTCCATTTAGTAGCTTATTACAAAAATTGGCCAATTCATAAAATATTACTAATATTAGCCAATTAGCTATTTGTAGCAAAAGAATTTCAAATTTTTGCTTTCTTTTGAGTGGGTGTTATTAGAATAGATCGGGTACATCTTAAGGAGCTTGAATCTCAATTTTGGAATGATTTGGTGAAGTTTTGAGGTGGTTTGAATTAAAAATTCGAAGTAAAAACTGAACATAAAAAAAATAATATATGTATCACACTGTGTATCATTTGTGTATCACATATATATCATATTTGTATCAATTGTGTATCACATGTATATCTATGTATACTGTGTGTGAGATACATGTGTGATACATTTTTGATACATGTGTCGCAGAAGAATTTTTTGGACTCGATTTAATTACGAATTTTGCTACAAAACCAGTCCAAATCACTTCCAATCTTCCTCAAATTTTGTATATTGACTTATCTATATATTTTTGATGAATTTCAACTATACCCATTAAAAAAGTTCCTTTTTGCTCGATTTTTGGAATATTGTATTTTTTTTTATATTTCATCACCTTATTTGCTACTCATCCATGAAATTTCCTTTCCGTCGTGCATCTCATGTTGCTAATCACGCTTAAAAATATGGAAGGAGTTTTTTGCATCTGATTCTTTGAGAGAAAGAACCCTATTTATTTGGTTCTTTAATTTTTATATGTGCTTGGCTAGTTTTGATAAGTCTATGACTAATGGCTAGAAGTTGGTAAGTTGAGACTTATTTGGGATATTTTTGTGTAAGTTTCTGACATTATATCATTGGCGTAAAAAGTTGTTTTTACTGTATCGGGTTAGTGCTTATTCTTGAGGGAGAAATTCAAAAATAGTCAGCTTTACAAGTGGTCATTCAAAAATAGCTACGGTTTCAAAAGTAATCGAAATTTAGTCACTTTTTATGTAAAGATAAATCTGAACGAAAACACTTTTCAAAATCCGGAAAAATTCTCCAGTATAATATACTGGAACTTCCAGTATAATATACCGGTCCAGCATAATATACTGGAACTTTCTGCGTGTTGGAGTTCCAGCATAATATGATGGAAATTCATACACGGGTGTACTGATCTCCAGTATATTATGGTTGAAATTTCTGTGTTGCAGCAAAATAGTGACTGTTTTTCGATGACTTTGCAAACGCTGGCTATTTTTGAATAACCAGTCCGAAAACTGGCTAGCCCGTGCTATTTTTACTATTCTTGAATCTACTACTATGAAAACGTATTTCAATATGTAAACGATTGCCTTAAATGCACAGCGTATTTTTGAAACCTCAACTGTTGATGCTTAGCAATAAAAAGGAATATAGCTTAGCTTATCATACCAAGTGGTTAGACGTCAAGGAAATAGGGTAACTCATTAATTGCCAATTGGGGTCGTAGTATGAAAGGAGCTATAAACCTATTGGCTAGGTGAACCTACCCATTCATTCAATTCTTGTACTAATTCCACAAGGAAACAAAAACACATAAAAATCGTCGTCTTGATCTTAGTGCCCGGTGAATTCAAATTATTGAGGAGAATATGGTATAGTTAGCCCCCATTTATTGAATATTTGCATTTTATTCATTATAGAATGTCAAAAATGAGTTCATAAGGTTATGTAGTTACAGTACGATTTTAATTTGTTATAGAAGGAAAATTGAAAATTTAATTGGTACTTTCAAAATAAACAACGTTTTGTCTCGATTGAAATAATATTTGTCTAATTAAGTTAAATTATACTCTTCCGATCCATAATAAGTGACCTTTTGACCTTTTTATTTTGGTCCAAAATAAGTGACCTTTACATAATCAAGAAGAAATTAATTTTTTTTTCAAAATTTACCATTATTTACATATCCCAACATATCAAGGTAACAGTTAATTATGGGTAATTTAGTGAATACATCTTTTTTTCTCTAAGAGTTAATTTTTTTTAAGGGTGTGTCAGACAAAAAAGTCACTTATTATGGGCGTACTTTCTCCTGTCCACTTTATTTGGATTTTTGACTTTTTTTTCGTGGTCCACAATATTAATTTTTTCAGATATCAAGAATGAATTATCTTCTTCTTCTTTTTTCTTTTCTATTTGTCCTTGAAGTAAAGAGCCTAGGATATGTTGTATTTCCTATATACAAATTAAGGCTAAAATAGTCAATTTTATTATTAATTTATGTTAAAAGATGAATTTATACGTGTGAAAAATAACCAAAAATTAAATTAAAGTGGACCGGACAGAGTATGATATTGATTTATTTGTTGTTAAGTGATTTAAGAAGGATAAATAAATATGACTAGTAATTTATAATGATAAAATAATAAATATCTATAGTAAATACATGTCATGACTTATTTATATGACATAAATATCATATCAACTTATTGATAAATATAATATTTAAATAATTGAGGGTATTTTAGTAAACTTATCAGTTACAGTACAGTACGATACAGTCAAATCAAACAACCAAATATTATATAACAATAACAAATAATACAATCTATCCAAACATTATATTCATAAAACGATACGGTACAATACGATACGATACAATACAATATATTATAAAACGATAGGGAACAATGATCCAATCAGAGCGTTAATTAGACGTAAATTGAGTGCAAGTAAATGTTAATAGTGTCCCATCAAAGGTATTTGTACTTTCAATTTATCATTCTCTGATATAGTTAGACTTTTCTATAACATCTTTTTTATATAATAACACTTCTCTATAAACGTAAATTTTTTCGGAAATCAAATCTCATGTTGTATTATAATACTATATGTTTTCTATTTGACTGTATACGGAGGGGGACGTAGTCTCAACTGTCCACTAGTTAGTCCAGCAAAGGGGCCTTAAATTTCTTGGCTGGAAAGTTGCTACCAAAGAGTAACCATCTCACACCAAACAATACTGTTTTAATTAAACTAAACTATATATATAAACCACCTTCCCTTCACTTTCTCCTTAGATAACCCTTCTTCACCGAATACTTCGCTTTCTCCGGATATATTTATATATCTCTAAACCCTCTTCTCCGCAGGATACCAAAAGATGATATTATTAGTTTCCCTGAGAAACAAAGCTTAATATCGAGCTCTTTTTCCTAATTTTCCGACGAAAGATTCCGACTTTAATTTTGTTTGAAGCTTAATTTATCACCATGTGGGTTGTAAATATACTTTTCCTTTTGTTCTTGGTTCCTTGCTTTTTATTTCTTGTTAGATTTATCCTGTACAGAACAGCTTTGATTTTTGTTTTGCGGAAATGGGCAAATTGGGTCGATGACAGAATTCACGTTCACCAGTATCTTAAAGTTGCAGAGCTGAATGAAAATGGCCAGGACAATCAATTTTACCGGAGAGTTTCCCTTTATGTCAATTCTTTGCCATCAGTCGAAGATTCAAACTTCACCAATCTATTCTCCGGTAAAAAATCTACTGATATCATCTTATCTTTAGACGACAATCAGGTAATTGAAGACGAATTCCTCGGAGCCAGAATTTCCTGGGTAAACAAAGTTGAAAGATTTAATAATGGAGTTTGTAACCGGAGTTTCTTGCTGAGGATTAAGAAGAAAGATAAGCGCAGAATTCTCCCTCCATATTTTCAGCATATTCATACAGTCTCTGACGATATCGAACAGCGAAGAAGAGAATTAAAATTGTTCATAAACAATGGGCCGTCCGAAAATCCCATAAAGGGACGGTGGAGATCTGTTCCATTTACACATCCTGCGACTTTGGACACCATAGCTATGGACACCGACCTCAAAAACAAGGTAAAATCCGATCTTGAAACGTTTACCAAATCCCAAAATTACTATCACAAAATGGGCCGTGCTTGGAAGCGTAATTACCTTCTGTACGGTCCCTCTGGTACTGGAAAATCAAGCTTCATTGGCGCCATGGCGAATTTCCTGAACTACGATGTTTACGACGTTGATTTATCTAGGGTTTCTGATGATTCTGATCTCAAACTCCTTTTGCTACAAACCACAAGCCGATCCTTAATCGTAATCGAAGATCTGGATCGTTTGATCAACGAGAAATTAATTACCACAAGTTTTTCTGGGTTGCTTAATTTTATGGATGGTATTGTAAATTCATGTTGTGGCGATGAGAAGATTATGGTTTTTACAATGAACAGCAAAGAGCATATTGATCCAGTGATGTTAAGGCCTGGTAGAATTGATGTACACATACACTTCCCTTTATGTGATTTTAATTCTTTTAGGTCTTTAGCGAATAATTATTTGGGTGTAAAGGAGCACAAGCTGTTTCCGCAAGTGGAGGAGATTTTCCAGAGCGGCGCAACCATGAGTCCGGCTGCGATTGGCGAGTTGATGATGGTCAATCGGAGCTCCCCGAGCAGGGCTTTGAAGTCCGTCATCACGGCGTTACAGTCTAACGGAACGGAGGGAAAGATCGCAGGGAGGGGAAAACGGTTGAGTGACAGTGCATCGTCACCAGCGCTGCCGTTCCCGTCGCCGTCGCCGCAAGCGGAGGAGACAGGTGGCGTCAACTGGAAGGACTCTGTTCCTGTGGCGAAGGAGTTCCGGAAGTTGTACGGGCTGTTGAGGATGAAAAGTTGTAAGAAGCCTGATTCGTTCGATCATGACTCCGAGATGATCGAACGGTGATAGATGTTTCTCTTATTTTCTTTTCCTAATTGTTTTTCAACCTCATTTTTTCAGTTATAATTTATAAAGTCTTTGTCTTGTACGTTTTTTTTCTTTTTTGGTTTAGCGTTTGTCTAAAGATGAATATGTGGTTCAGCTCTCACAAGCTTACGAATTGTAAATGAAGATTATGATAAATTCTATTAAGTATAGTTAGAAGAAAGTTTTAGATAATGGATAAATAAGGTTAAAGTTTGCGGCTCTCCTGCTTCCCAATGTGTATCTTTCTATCGTATCAATTTCTTGAATTCTTGTAGATAGTGGAAATATCATCTAAAACTCTTCCTTTTTCTTCCTTTTTTGGGGGATAACTCTAAAGTAATTCTCCAAAGTAAAATGGCATTTGAGATTCCCTTTAGATATAACCTAAAAAACAAAAAAGGTTAAATAGGGGAAGTCTTACTCTATTCTCTGATAAGTAGATATTTTATAATACACTCCATCTCCACTATATTAAATATATATTTTTATTTTTACGTGTTCATTTCAACAAATCAAGAAAAAGATAATGTTTTTTTTGATGTTTAACCCTTCTTATTAATTATTTATTTTCCAAATCATTTCCCACGATTTTTTAAAATGCTATTATTATAAATAAAATAACAAAATGCATTTTCATTTATTTTCCTTAAAGGCAGAGGTGGATCTAGGATTTTTATAATATGGGTGCACTAAAAAAAAGAGAGAAAGAAAGTATTAACTAGGATTCAATCCGTGCTCCTCTAGGTACATAACTCAACATTCAACCAAGTGCACTATTTAGCCTCTTTTGAGCATGGATGCCAGCAGATAATATTAGAACAATTCTAAAAAATATATACATAAAATATCTAGTCTGGTAGAGAGACTAAGGGTTCACATGCCCGGTATACTTTCTTATAAATCCACCCCTACTTAAAGGACGTAATGAATTGTCAAACCACTTAAGAGGAATGATTTCGGACTCGGTTACAACCTTAATGGAATGCTTGCCCTCAATCTCGAATTCACAATAACGAAGCTCTGATGAACAAAAGTAAGAACTTTGAATAATAGAGAAAATGAGAGTATATTGCCTTGATGCGCGTGTTACAATGTGTTTAATAAATAATCAGACCTCCCTTTATATAGTAGGGGAGTCATACTCTAAATACAATTCCATAAAAGGTAAAAATCTACCATTTAACTAATCACTGGATCTCTACTGATACGTGTCGAGATTCACGCCGTGATATCCGACTGGTCACGGATATCACGGCCTTTTGTTAGTCGTGCTCGATCGTCGGATAATGTTCTCCGAAGTTTAAGGGTTCGAATCGGCCTGAAGGGCGTGACTCTGATTCCTCTGAGGGCAGGTGTTTGGCTGGGCCTCGGCTCGAGGAGATTCTTACCTCGATTCCGACGTCTCACATTTGCATTTCTGCTCCATTTACTTCATAGAGAACCGAGGCGTCCAAAAGGCTCGGTTTTACCCGTATACAGTTAGTTCCCTCACTTTTTGGAGAGTAAGTTTCCGGAAACAACGAGAAACGATATATGTACTTTGATTCCTTCTCCAATAATATGTCATTATGACCTCGTCAGTCATGTCATTATGACCTCAAACGCGTGTCAGCCACCAGTTGGCCATCTCAGAACATGAAACGTCGTGAAGCCTCTATAAATATCCCCCCTCTTTTGTTCATTTTTTACTTTAAGTTCAAGCTTCTACCCTAGAGTCTTCTACCCTTCTTCATATTCTAGAATTTTTACCTCCGTTTTTCAAGAAATTTCAGTAAGTTTCAAATTTTTACTCATTTTCTATCCAAATCGCCGCACTTGGCCCTTCATCTTTCGTCCTTTTTTCATATTTTCTCAAGCTTTTTCTAGATAACAATGGCAAAACTTTCAAATCTGTTCCCTAAAAAGTTGCTTCTTTCTCTCAACCGACCGCTGAAACCACTCCCGATGTGGTCGACATGGAGAGGTCCGCTGCTGATGTGGCTACCGATGAAACGGTTGTCGAACTTCCCTTAAAAATGTTCATTCCCGGGGGTTGTTCGGTTGCTTATGACTTTAAGGTTTAGAAACCCTCTTCGGTGCAGGGTCGGCGTGAGAAGGCACCGAGTTATATATGCTCGATCACCGAAGATGTCCTCCCTAAGGTCCGAAAGGACTGTAGCTGGGCCGGTAAGGACATAATGGTCCCCTACCCTGAGGAGGCCATTACTACCCATGTCAAGGGATATCTAAGTGTTTACACTTATTCCTTCTCACTGGGCCCGGTGGATCCGGTCATCACAGACTTCTATAAGAGGTACGAAGTATGCCTCGGTCAAATCCACCCATCGCTGTCCTCCTTCAATTCTTCGTGAACAAGATCGACTCATGTCGGCTCACCGTCGATCATTTACTCCATATGTACAGTCCCCGAATTTTTCGAGGGGGGCTGATAAAGCTCGTATGCCGGGCTAGCAAAGCCCCGTTCTAAAGCATCAATGAGGACCGGGATCAAGGCTGGCAGGGGCGCTTTGTACGGGTGAGGACCTAGGACTTGATCCCCGCCGAATTTAGGCCATTTCCCGAGAGGTGGAATGCATCACGTAAGCATAAATTTCCTTTAAATGTTGATTTTATATTCATTTTCTTTTTTCTCATTGGTATTTATGGTGGTGCAACTATGGCTCGAGTCCCAAACGTTGTCCCTCGGCTGAAGGAGTGGGTCGAGGGTATCGTCTCACAGATGCCTTACTCCAAGCGCTCGTGGTGCAAACTCTCGAAGGGACGTTGGGAGGCTCGTTTCAACGGTAAGATTTCTTTCCTGAATAAGTTACATTAGGCTTCTCCTTCTAATATCACGTTCTTATTTACTTTATTTTCTTTTCGCACGCTTGCCTAAGACCATCGAGCTAAGGCCTCCGGTCGGGGACGAGGACTTTCCTGTTGATTCCTCTATTTTGGGCAGCTTGGGGATGCAATGAGAGAAGAAGAAGAAAAAAAGAAAGGCTCTGGGCTCCCTGAGCTCAGACAAGAAAAAACAAAAGAGAAGATTGGCTCATAAGCCAAAGGAGAGCTCCAATTATCGAGCTCTCTATACAGACTCGCTCAATCGGCTCAGGGTTGAGCCCGAGGAGGATGATCTTTTTGTGGTCCGCGAACCGACCTGCCCTGAAGAGTGGGCAGCAACCGAGGAGGAGACAACAAAGGCCGATCTTCCTCAGGTTCGGGAGGTCGATGTACATACGAGGGCTGAGGCTTCTCGAGACACCGGTTCCGCTTCGCCCGACGTCATAGAAATTTCAGGGTCACCTTCATTCACCGAATCTATGTTCAAGTTTGACGAAACCTGATCGGCGAAGGAGCCATCTAACGATAGGGGCCATGGTGTGGACGACCCCCTCCGTTACTTTTTTGAAGGTGTGGACTCAACTGCCCTGGAAGACTTCTCTGGGTTGGGTGATTTGGAGGTGCCGAAGAAAGACCCATCTGTGAAGGTTGGGTGGCCGAGCCTGAGCCCGAAATTAATCAACCGGTTCCGTTCTTCGAGCATGGATCCCGGTCGAAAGCGCTGAATAATCATCATCATCCCGTAGGATGCTCGGGTTCTTTCCGCCCCCGTTAGAGTAGCTAGCTACCTCCGGTGCTTGGTAATCGAAGAAGAGCAGATAAAAATGAACGAGGTGGACACGACGTGCTTGTCAACGAAGTACAAAAAGCGCTGAACCGGGTAATGCGTCATTACATTCTTTCATCTTCGAATTTTAGTCTTTGATATCTCTCATGCCCTTTATTTATCATATTTTTGCAGGCATCGGTACTTCATCATGAAAGTTTTCTTCGGTACAAGGCTAAGGTTAACCAGCTCGAGGCCGAGGTCAAGGAGTTTGCTGAGAAGAGGGACACATATAAGCTTTTCAGTGATCAACATGAAGAAGCGGTCAAGAGTCTCCGAGCTGAGTTGGACGCAGCTTAGAAGGAGCATGTTGACCTGGTGGAACAAGTAAAGATTTTTGAAGTTAGTGATGACGAGTTAGTCATGGCGACTAACAGCCAAACCTCGCAGGTTCAACAAAAGGTTGACATGATCGACCAACTGCGAGCCGAGATGAACGAGGTCAAGGCCATGGCTGACGGGTGGAAAGGAAAAATGGACCAATTGGCTACAGAGAAGGATATTGCCCGGGAGCAGCTGGCATCGATGAAGGTCCAACTCCGAGTGGCGAAAGAGAAAGCCAAAGCATGGGCTAGACAAACCGTGGACCTCCAAGCTCAATTGGCCTCAACTGCTATTGAACGGGACACCCTTGGCCAGGAGCTCGAATCAATAAAGTCTATGTCGAAAATAACCAGGGCTAATGCTAAAGAGATGGTGGCCCAGTACAAGGTCGATGCCGAGGCAGCCCATGACTGCCTGAAAGTTACTGTTGAGTACGTGATGTGGCTGTCCCGAAGGCAGACTCTTGAGGAGGTCCATGCTTGTGGTTTCAACCTGTCAGCCAAGATTAAAGATGCATAAAGGCTCGAGGCTGAGGCCAAGAAACTGGATGACCCCGAGGATGAGTAGGGCTCTAAAGGCTTTGTTGACCTCGAGGATGAGTAGGGCTCTAAAGACTTTCTTGACCTCGAGGATGGACAAGACCCTGACGGCCTCGGTGACGAGGCGGGTTCTGGTGAAGATCGAGCTTAGGCGCATTAGGAATTTTTCTCTATTTTTGTATTTTGTTCATTTTGTTGAGTCCCTTATCATTGGCCTTTGTAAAGACTTTATTTGGAATGTATATAAGGCTTTCTTCCCTTGGCAATTATCGAGTTCCTTTTTTTTGGCTTCCTCTTTATGATTGCAAAGATTTCAAATGCCGTAACACGGAATAAAACTTAGTACTAAGGTCTTGTTCGGAGCTTCAAACAAGACAAGACTCGTTCTCGATGTGATTTTTGTTTGAAACTCGTGGGGCACGGTATGACCGGAAGCGTTCCCCGATGTGCTTATTTAGATATTTTTAAATGTATTGTCGATGGTAGCCTTTGAACCGGTTTGGAATTTTTGAAGGCCTTATGTTTTAATTACGGGCTACAGACGTCTCCGAGCCGTTTCTAGGGAGGCCATAGCCTTTTAAGTTCAGGTACTGCCTAATAGGTTTTGTACCTTCGGGCTTCGATACCCGAGTCGTTGGAACTTTCCTTGGATGACAGTCCCCGAGTGGGCGGTGGCCGTAGTCTTTTAAGTTTAGGCACTGCTTAGTAGCCTTTTGTGCCTTCGGGCTTTGACACCCGAGCCATCCGAACTTGCCTTGGACGATAGTCCCCGAGTGGGGGTGATCTCTTGGATCTAGATAGAGGCGGCCCTTGGGCTCGATATCCTTAAGGAACAAAAAGTAATATTCTTAAGGGACAAAATATGTATCCGCAAGGTGAAAACTTTCTTTCATTTCTGCGCGCAACATACAAGATTGCAAATGTGTACAAGCTTCGTGTTATGGCTTAAGTGGTCTATCTGGGCACGGTTCATTTGACCGTTTGACCCTTACAATAAAGCCCTTACAATAAATCCTATCCACCGAGCCTAGACTGTTCAAACTCAAAGTTTCCTTCCTTGCTAAAATCATTATCCGAGGGTGATGGCCCCCAGTATTCGAGGTCGATCATCGAGAGGGCTCGAATACTGTTGATGTGACCCTCGACTCCGGTTCATAGCTGGTCTTCAATTCTAAGTTAGCACGACCTACTGTTGCCTCGTTAAAAACCTTGTCGGAAAACCCATTTAGGAAAAAACCGGTTCAAGGGAAAAAAAAGTGCAACGTGTGCTTTCAGGCCTAATAGTCGCATCATTCTTTGGCTGTCGCCTGCAAGTGTTAGTCCGATTCGTAAGACATATGAAGGAAAGAATGAATGGGGTCGTATCTTAGCAGTAGTATCGCTTTAAGTAGGTTATGTTCTAGTTGTTCGGTAGTCGCTCACCGTTCCCTGCTTCGAGTTTGTATGATCCTTTGCATGTAATCTCGATAATTCGATATGGACCTTCCCAATTTGGTCCCATCTTCCCTTCGTTCGGGTTCTGGGTGTTCAGTTTTTCCTTTCTTAACACCAAGTCCCCAATTTTGAAGTGTCGGAGGTTGGCTCTCCGGTTCTAATACATTTCGATCCGTTATTTTTTGGGCGACCAACCGAACGAAGGAGGCCTCGCGCCTTTCGTCTAATAGTTCCAGCCTCGTGCTCAAAGCTTCATCGTTTGACTCTTTAGTCGCATATCAGAACCTAAAACTTAGTTCTCCTACTTCGACTAATATTAGCGCTTCGGCACCGTAGACTAACGAGAACGGGGTGGCCCCGATATTAGATTTTGAGGTCGTATGATATGCCCACAGGACTTCGGGCAAAATTTCCTTCCATTTTTCTTTGGCGTCGGTCAATCTCTTCTTAAGGTTTTGGAGTATGGTCTTGTTCGTAGACTCTGCCTGCCCGTTCCCACTAGGGTGATAGGGTGTTGATAGGATCCTTTTGATCTTATGGCCCTCGAAAAACTTGCTCACCTTACTTCCGATGAACTGCTTCCTATTGTGGCACACGATCTCAGTCGGCATTCCGAACCAGCATATTATGTGGTCCCAAATAAAATCAATAACTTCTTTCTCCCTGACTTTCTCAAATGCCTGGGCTTCTATCCATTTAGAAAAATAGTCAGTCATAAATAATATAAATCGAGCCTTACCGGGTGCCCATGGCAGGGGACCGACGATGTCCATTCCCCATTTCATGAATGGCCAAGGTGACAAGACCGAATGTAGTAGCTCCCTAGGCTGATGAATCATCGATGCGTGCCTCTAACATCTGTCGTGTTTTTGCACAAACTCCTTCTTATCCTTCTCCATATAGATCCAATAGTAGCCGGCTCTGATTATCTTACAAACCAATGATTCGGCACCCGAATGGTTCCCGCAGGTGCCTTCGTGAACTTCCCTCAAGACATATTCGGATCTCCCGGTCCCAGACATATGGCAAGTGAGTTATCGAACGTTCTCCTAAATAGGGTGTTGTCTTCGGATAGGTTGAACCTGGCCGCCTTTGTGCGCAGAGCTCTCGATTCTATAGGATCCGAGGGCAGCTTCCCGGTCTTCAAGTAATCTATATACTTGTTTCTCCAGTCCCAGGTTAAGCTTGTCGAGTTTATCTCGGCGTGGCCTTCTTCCACTATCGATTTTATGAGTTGTACGACCATTCTTGAGCTGAATTTATCATCATCAACCGACGATCCCAAGTTAGCAAGAGCATCGGCTTCTCTGTTTTGATCCCGAGGTACATGTTGCAGGGTCCACTCCTTGAACCGATGTAGCGTTACCTGTAGTTTATCCAGGTATCTTCGCATGCGTTCCTCTTTGACTTCGAACGTCCCATTGACTTGATTCACCATAGGGAGGGAATCACACTTAGCTTCGATCACCCCAGCCCCCAGGATTTTAGCCAGTTCGTGACCTACAATCATAGCCTCATACTTGGCCTCGTTGTTAGTCAATTTTATAGTTCTAATAGATTGCCTAACTGCATTACCCGTCGGTAGCTTCAACACGATGCCTAGTCCGGACACCTTTGCGTTAGAGATACCCTCCGTAAAGAGGGTCTAGATCCCCGAGGAAGTCCCGAGTTCAACAACAATTCCCTTTCGACCGTGGGTATTTGGGTCAACATGAAGTCGGCCACGAAGTCTACCAAAATTTGGCAATTTGAGGGCGGCTCGGGGTCGATATTCGATATCGTAACCGCTGATTTCCACGACCTATTTGGCGAATCGTCCCAAGAGCTCGGGTTTATGCATTATGTTATCTCAATGGGTAGGTAGTTATGACACATATGAGATGGCATTGAAAATATGGCTTTAACTTCCTGGAGGCGCTTAGCAAAGCGAGCGCCAATTTTCCATCTGAGGATACCTTGTTTCGGCCTCGCCTAGAGTCCTACTAACATAGTAGATAGGAAATTGCGTACCTTCCCCTTCCTCTGCCTTCGGAGTATGAAGCAAAGGCAGGCTTAAAAGGTACTGCTTGAGTTCTTCCAAGGCTTGTTGGAACTCCGGGGTCCATGAGAAGTTATTCTTCTTCTTCAATTACGGGAAGAACTGATGGCTCTTATCGGAGGACCTTGAAATGAATCGACCCAAGGCGGCTACGCACCCGGTAAGCCTTTGAACGACCTTGACATTGTCCACCACAGTGATGTCCTCTATGGACCTAATCTTGTTGGGATTGATCTCGATTCCCCGGTTCGACACCATGAATCCGAGGAACTTCCCGGATCAGACTACGAATGCGCATTTCTCCGGGTTCAGCTTCATATTGTATTTCTTCAATATGCTGAAGGTTTCCTGCAAATGTTTCAAATGGTCCTTTGCTCGTAAGGACTTAAATAACATGTTGTCAATATAAACCTCCATTAATTTTCCTATTTGTTCTTCGAACGTTCGATTTACTAGGCGTTGGTAAGTGGCATTGGTATTTTTTTGCCTGAATGGAACGTTATAACAGTAGGTGCCGTATTTAGTGATGAAGGAAGTTTTTTCTTGGTCTCCCGGGTCCATCCGAATTTGGTTGTACCCGAAGTAGGTGTCGAGAAAGTTGAGTATCTCGTGGCCGGCCATTGCATCGATCATGCGATCGATGTTAGGCAAAGGGAAAGAGTTTTTGGGCATGCCTTATTGCCTTATTTAAGTCTTTATAGTCTACACACATTCTTACTTTATTTCCCTTTTTAGGCACTACCACTACGTTTGCTAACAAATCCGGATACTTAAATTCTCGAATGGAGCCTATTTTATGAAGTTTAGATGCCTCATTTTTTATGAACGTATGCTTGACTTTAGACTGAGACCTCCTCTTCTGTTTAACCGGGTGAAACTTTGGATCCAAGCTCAATTTGAGTAGTTATTTCCGGCGGGATCCCTGTCATGTCAAGATGGGACCATGCGAAGCAATCTATTTTAGCTAAACGAAATTCCATGAGTTTTTTCCTGATCTTGGAGTTAGTCCCGCGCCCAGGTATACCTTTCGATCGGGCATGTGCTCAATCAATCTGACTTGCTCCAGCTCCTCAACTGTTGACTTGGTGGCATCAGAATCGTCAGGGGCTATGAAAGACCTCAGGACTCCGTAGTCGTTCCTCGCCTCTCTCTTGCTTTCCTGGTCGATTGGGGCCGGCGTCGGTGATTACTATTTGGTTTCTTCCTTGGTGACTGAGCTCAGGCTTTTTGATATTGAAAGTGCGGAAATAGGGACCACCTCATCGACCGCGGACATTTCTTTTGTAGCTAGTTGTTCCCCATAAACTGTTTTGATCCCCCCTCCCCCCGGTGTAGGAAATTGCAACGCCTGATATAGCGTCGAGGGTACTGCCCTCATGTTGTGAATCCATGGCCGCCTGAATAAACCATTGTACCTCATATCTCTTTCGATCACGTAGAACTTTGTGTCATGAATGGTCCCGGCGGTGTTTACCGGTAGGGTTATCTCCCCTTTAGTGGTCTCGCATGCCATGTTGAATCCGTTCAAAACTCGGAGTGCAGGCACTATTTGGTCTTGCAAACCCAGCAGTTCCACGACCCTCGATCTGATGATATTGGCCGAGCTACCTGGATCAATTAATACACACTTCCCTCGAGATTTATTTATGAGTACATATATTACCAGTGCATCATTGTGTGGTTGCACGATGCCTTCAGCGTCCTCATCGTTGAAAGATATGGTTCCCTCCGTACATAGTCTCGAGTCCGTTTTTCCCTTGTAATGGATACTTTAATGCGTTATAACATCGGCCCTTGGGGGATTCAACTCCACTAATGATCATGTTAATGACATGCTGAGGTTCCTCTTGCTCGATCTGTTTGTTGGCATCCCTATTTCTGAAGTGATTTTTGGCTCGATCACTTAGAAATTTTTGGAGGTGCCCGTTGTTGAATAACCAGGCTAGTTCTTCTCTCAGTTGTCGGCAGTCTTCGGTTCTGCGGCTGTGGGTGCCATGATATTTACACATTAGACTAGGGGCCTTTTGGGCAGGATCAGACTACAATGGTCGAGGCCGCTTAGTATCTTTGACACGTCCGATGGCTGATACGATACCGACAGCATCGACGTTGAAGTTTTATTTCGATAACCTTGGCGCTTCCTTGGACCCGATAGGTCTATCAAAACCGTTCTTGCTCATGAGTCCCCGATTGTTTTGACCTCGATCACTCCTTCTTTCACTTCTCACAGGGTTGCGTCCAGACCCACTGCTCATTCGATCTCTATTGTATGGTTTATACCGATCTCTGTTCGATCTTGGTTTGTGATTGATGGCTCTTTTGGATCTATCACTTGTCCTGACAGGGTAAATGGACCCAGAAGGGGCCCCGAGCTGATCATCTTCGACCCTGATTTTTGATTGGTACCTATTATAGACGTCGACCCAAGTTACTGCCGGGTATTCTATCAAATTTTACTCAACTGCTAGGAAGCCAACGAGCTTTGAGGGAGTCCTTGGGTGAATGCTTGAACGGCCCAATCGTCTGCGACGGAGGCAGATCCATCTGTTCCATATGAAACCTTGGCACGAACTCCCTGAGCATCTCGTTATCTCTTTGCTTTACCTTGGAAAGGTCTGAGTTCCTGGTCTCGAACTTGATGGCTCCAGCGTGCGCTTTTACAAAGGCATTTGCAAGCATGGCAAATGAGTCAATAGAATTAGGGGGTAAGTTGTTATACCATATCATAGCTCCTTTCGACAAGGTCTCTCCGAACTTTTTTAGCAAAACAGATTCGATATCATCATCCTCCAAGTTGTTTCCCTTGATGGTGCATGTGTAGGAGGTCACATGTTCATTTGGATTAGTCGTTCCATTATACCTCGGGATTTCGGGCATACGGAACTTCTTAGGGACCGGCTTCGAAGCTGCGCACGGGGGGAAAGGCTTTTGGACAAACTTCTTGGAACCCAGGCCTTTTAGTATCGGTGGTGCTCCTGGGATTTGGTTGACCCTGGAGTTACAGGTCTCCACCTTTTTGTCGTTAGCTTCCATTTTCTTTTTCCCCGACTCTTCCCATTTCGTCAATTCCTCGAGCATCTTTATTATCTCGGGTTTGGTCCCGGATTCAGCTTCACTCTGCCTTGCTGTGACTGTTCATTTCTGTGAGTGTTTTTCCCGGTATGGTTCGGGCTCAACTCTACTGGGAGCGCGACTTTGGTTCTGCAACTGGGCTATCGCTGCCTGTTGAGCCCGTAGCATTTTGAAGATCACCCGCAAGTTGATCCCATCGCCTTCACCGCCGTGTGTATCCTTGGCTACTGACCTGGCTTCCCCGCGTATGCTGTTTTCCGGATCGGTGGGAAAGTTAGCGTCGTCGGCCACATGGGAGTTGGCATCGATTGGATCTGCGACCTGGACCCGGTTGCGGTCAGCAGGGTGAACCTCGTTGCTAGGCACCATATTGTTGTTCTCGCCATGGTGGCCAGATCCAGCATCAACATTTAGGTGAGCACACTGAGAGTTTGACATCTTTAAGCTTTCCTGACAGTTTGACATCTTTTTAAATTAGCCCCACGAGGGGCGCCAAACTGTTTACCCTAAAAAACGGATAACAATTAAATCAACAAGTCAATACGGATTTAGACCTAACTATAAACGATTTTGTAATTAGTATGGGGTTATCCTCTAGGAATACCTTATAGAAAGAACAAAGAAGCAATACCATTTTCTTTCTTAGGTATTGGCAGACAGGTTGCCACATGCTAAACCAAGAAAAGAAAAAAGGCAGAAACTTTTGTTATTTCAAATGTAACGTAACATGTCCGTCCTTGGTCCACTGCAAAACTTATTTAGTCCAATTTTAATCAAATCATCAACTTAGACAGCTCCTTAAACATAGATTTAGAGCCACCCAACATAAATTTGGGCACAGATTGAATGAGATACTTGAATGGCATGGATATAAGTACATTGTTCCCCTATAATCAATGCGGAGGTGTGTATTTAATACTTAATACTATACATTTTCGGAAAGCAAGGGTCCTATTCTTGCTCCTACTCCAACTGCTACTCATTATTAGTAACATCATTGATAAGGATTGTACACACTTATGTATGATTACAACTCTAAAAGACACATATGCTATTTCCTTAAAAGCATCACGAAGTTACAGGAGACCTTTCATAACAGGCAAGCGGCAGCTTTAATATATGTTTCTTCTTTTCTTTTCTAATTTTCTTCTTTTGGGAAGAAATGCAATACACTTCTCATTCAGATTTTTTAAAGTCATACCTTAACTACTCAAGGGTATACAAGAAACAGGTAGCCAACTTCAGTTTCTTAAAAAGTAAGTGGGCGTTTGGACATAAGAATTAGGCGATGAAATTTTGGAAAAAAATAAAAATAAGTAAAAATACTATTTGAAAATTAGTGTTGCATTTGGACATGAATACAATTTGGAACCGTTTTTAAATTTTTGTGAGTAATTTGAAGTGAAAATTTTGAAAAACAGCTTTTTATAGTTTTTTCAAATTCCGAAATTCAACTTTAAGTAAAATTTAAAATTTTCATTGCCTAGCATTGATTTTTAAAAAAATGAAAATTTTTTGAAAGAAAAAATTGAATTTTTTTTTTTTATTTATTTTTTTTTTTTATGGCTATACGGGCCCTAATTCACTCAAAGAACATATTCTTTGAGGGAGGTACATATTGTTTTTTCCTTTTGAACAAATTGAATAAAATCAACATCACCATTTGTATAAGGTATAAAATACTGTTGATTTGGTATATCGAGAGTTTTATTTTTAAATAGAACATGAGAAAAAATAACTCAATCAGGTATCGGTGATTAAAATGTCATTAAATCTTTGCTCGAGATGTTACTTTACAAATTGTGATCTTTTAACCGCCATTCCGTCAAATTATTTTCATGAAGGAGGGTCAATGAGAGTAATTAGGTTGGAAATTGAACGATTAGCTAGGCATTTCTGTTAGGTGGTCTAATGATTCTTCTGCCTAAGTCCTAACATTACTCAATGACAATTTCCTTCATCCAAGTTTCAACTAGCGGCTTCATTGAATGGGGCATATATTGTTCAATAACTGTGTTTGGCTCAAAAGTTATCGATACACTTTGCAAGCTTAAAAACAATCAAAAGTAGGGAAGGGTAAATCGTAATCAAATATAATAGACCTAGAGATGAAAAATGAAGTTGTTGTTGTAGATCTAATAGTGTAAAATGATAATATGAACTCAAGAGAAAGTATTCGTCACAGATAGAGATAGAGAGAGAGTAGGAGAAAATGAGAGAGTTGTATTATTCCAGAGTCCTCTCCTTTTTACAATGTGAAGGTCTCCCTTATATAGTAGGAGACCTCCCTCGAAATAATCAAAAAGATACAAAGAAAGGTAAAGTTTTCCTAGCGAAGACACTGAGTCTTAAACGATGTTGTTTTTGTTCCCACGTCCAAGTCGTACCCTTACGTTAGTTGACGTATACTCACTGGGCGTACCCGTTGGCGTAGAGACGTTGACCGTCAAATTTGACCCTATACAGTTAGTCCCTCCGTTCGTTGGAGGCGCATTCGGTAGGCGTCTTCAATGGGCGGAAATGCAAACCTCGTCTTAGGAGAATTTGACCTCGACCTGGGGCGGCAACGTGCATGAGGCGAAATGTATGACGTTGTTGAGCCACTGACGCGTGGCTTCCTTTTCAGAATGACGTCATCGCCTGTATTTGTTATTACTATACTTACTCCCGAGGCGGTTCAAAGGATGATGTGACATTTTGGTTTCCCGCGCACGTTTTGAATCATGACTCTTCGATTTCTGTGCAACCTAACCCTATAAATGGGTGAGAGGTTCAATCCGATTCATCTTTCAAACCTTTTGAAAACATTTTCTGGTTTACTTCTTTGCCTTTCTTTCTTGTAACCGTTATTTCGTGTGAGACTCCTCCACTTCTTTGAAGTCATATTTCTCGTCGTTAGTGCCTTATTTCCACAATAGAATCATCATGGTAAAACGTCGTCAAGGTGGTAAAAAGACCAAGGACACTGACCCATCTAGGGTTCCGCCTTCCTCTGGCTGCGAGGAGGAGGAAGTGAAAAAGACCCTCGTTCCCCTTACTGTAGACAACGTCCTCCCAAAGGAAATGCATATTCGAAAGGATTTTCAAACGAAAAGTCCAGCCCTTCCCTGGGAGCATAGTGATTTATTGCAATCTCATCTAGACAACCTTCGAGCGACACACAACATTCCTGACCATGTGGAAATAGCTCCGGCTGGGATGGACTATGCCAATGTGCACAGGCCTGGGTACTTCACATTTTACGAGTACCGGTTTTTAATCGGTTATAGTCTCCCGATTTACCCTCTAGCGGAGGAGCTTTGCCGTTTTTTCAATGTGTGTCCGGCTCAGCGTACTCCTTACACCTTAAAGGTGTGCAAGATTCTGACCACGTACGCAGCTAAGGCTGAGTGCGGCGTCTCAGTTCATCATC
Organism: Nicotiana attenuata; assembly: GCF_001879085.1. Taxonomy (NCBI): domain Eukaryota; kingdom Viridiplantae; phylum Streptophyta; class Magnoliopsida; order Solanales; family Solanaceae; genus Nicotiana; species Nicotiana attenuata. Next base: position 62,279 of record NW_017672422.1, on the reverse strand, counting down.
TTTTACAGTTATTCAGCCCTGGTTACCTGAGGGGTACCATGTTGCAATTGAAAAGCCGCGGCGCGAAGGGTTTGGTAGTTAAGTCTGACGACAAGGCCAACCGCCTCTTCTGGCGTAGGTACTTCTACATAAAAACAGAGCACCTGGTGTCTAACCCTGAAGGATTCCCGGAAAGATGGAACCCAGAACGTGAGTACCTTTATTTGCAGAATTCATGACTGTTCGTGACCTTGACCATTCGGCCACTGTGATTTCTTTTTTTTTTTTTTTTGTAGCGAGGGCTTCTCCACCCCAGTTTATTGACAGTATTAAATCGTGGGTGGAAAGATTGATACCTTATGCGGAGGAATGCCGTACCTGGGCTGCATTTCTTCAACAGTACGGCCCGTCAGGTAATTCTTCGGCCTTGGTTTGGAAGCTCCCTTAGGTTTTGTTACCTGACTTACTCGTGTTGGAAGGTCGGAGCGCCCCCAAGAAGAAGAAGGTCGTCGTTACCTCGCCTAGGGCGGAGACCGACTCTGATGGCGGAGACATACCTTGCGGCTCGTTCAGTGATGGCGCTCCAGAGGTTCCTCAGCAGGAGGCTGCGCCTATGGCGGCGTCCGCAAGTGAAGCCACTCCTTCAGCGCCGTCCCCGCGGTCTATGGAGGAGACTTCTAAGGTGAGGAGCCGCTAGAGAGAAAGAGACGGCGGTTGATAACGGGCAAGGGGATAGCGACTGAAGACGAGAGGGTAAGTGAACCCCGTCAAGTGTCGAGGCCGGTTTTTATGGCCGATGCTATCCGTTCTGGGAGGTCGGTTCCCCAAAGGAGAGCTGTTGCCGACGCCAGCATAGCCCGTGTTCCGTAGAGCGGTTCGTCGGCTACTGTTGGAGAAGTGGGTGATGGTGCCGAGAGGGCGGACACTGAGGCCGCCCGTGGAGATGCAGATGGGTTAACGAGGGGTCCAGCCCATGTGGAGATGACGGCGGGTAGGTCCAACCGCCGAATTATGATCCTAGGAGGGCATAGCCTGTTACAACATAGCGAGCAGGCCGCAACGGATATGAACCTGTTATGTGCGACTGCTGAGCGTGAAATGCTGAAGGGTGTTAGTGACGGGGATCTATCCCGGAGGGTTGCTGGTGCGGCCTTGCAGGTAGCTTTCAGTTTTCTTTGTGTGCCGTAAGGCTAACTTTAATGCGTACTGACTTGCCTTTCCTCTTTTTCTTCTCCTTTTTAGACTCTCATTTTGGAGGTGGAGAGGAGGCGGCGGGCGCAAAAGAAGGCAGCCACTTTCAACAAGATGGCGAAGAAGTACCAACGGTGCCGTGCCAAGCATCGGGCGCTGGCGGACCTACTTAAGCAGGACCCGGAATTTCGGGTGTTCCGTGAGGGCCTTGAACAGTCGGAGGCCCAACTAAAACGGAGGGTGGCCGAGCTGGAGCAGGTCGATGAGCAGCTGATGACTGCTCTGGCTCGGAACATTGAGCTGGAGACTCTTCTTCAGTCGAAGGAAGAAGAATTAGAGGTTAGCCGTGGGGTAGCGGCGGAAGCTGCTGATTTGCGGACCAAGGTCGCTGCTTTGATCGCCGAAGTCGATGCCAGGGCGGCTGAGATTGAAGTCCTTAAGCGGACTGTTGCACCAAGGCCTGATGAGGATGCGCATCGTGAGGCGCATGATATGTGGGTATACGCCGAGGCCAGATTAGTCGTATTTGAGGAGTTCTTGGCTGCGAGTCGAGCCACTGAGGCGGAGGTTCAGAAGTAACGGCGCGTAGCCCGCGTCGCCCGCGAAACCTGTGGGTATAGTTCTGACTCCCCAGACCGGGCGGGCTATAACTCCGAAGACGTCAACCGTGTAGAATCCGGCTCTTGGATCTCTGCAACTTATCAACCCGGGAGCGGCGATGAACAAGGTGGCGGTCAGGCGGGGGACGACGGTCGAAGCGGCGAAGCCTCTTAGGACTTGTATATATTTTGTTTTGTTGTATTTTTGAATGTAAATGGGACCTTTTGTAAGGTCAGGTGTACATGCATTTTTTGAATGATAATGAAAGTCGTACTTTTGCTGTTATTCTAAGGGACTTTTGTATCTTTTATTTTCGGTACCTCGTCTCCGCAGAGCGGATGCTCACTTACTTGTAGGATTTTCAGTGTGTTTCTCGAACGCTGTCTGTGTTATCCGCCGATAGGATGCGGCTTCGATGCTAGATAGTGGTGGCTTTAGCTAATAATGACATCACTTCAATTGTTATTTGAGTGCCTTTCGTTGTAGTCGAACAGGATTAGCGACTGTTGGCGACGATGGCCTTAGCCATAATACTGTCGATGGCCTTAGCCATGTACGTAACTTCGACTGTCGTCGAATTACTTGTTTGTAGTGGTCGAGCTGGGTCGATTTGTTGATGACAATGGCCTTAGCCATAATACTGTTGATGGCCTTAGCCGTGTATGTAATTTTGACTGTCGTCGAATTACTTGCTTATCGTAGTCGAGCTGGGTTGACTTATTGACAACGATGGCCTGAGCCATAATACTGTTGATGGCCTTAGCCATGTACGTAACTTCGATTGTCGTCGAATTACTAGTTTGTCGTAGTCGAGCTGGGTTGACTTATCGACGACGATGGCCTTAGCCGTTTATACATTTGGAGATGGCCTTAGCCGTTTGCACGTTGGAGATGGCCTTAGCCGTTTGCACGTTGGAGATGGCCTTAGCCGTTTATACATTGGAGATGGCCTTAGCCGTTTATACATTGGAGATGGCCTTAGCCGTTCATACATCGGAGATGGCCTTAGCCGTTCATACATCAGAGATGGCCTTAGCCGTTCATACATCGGAGATGGCCTTAGCCGTTCATTCATTGGAGATGGCCTTAGCCGTTTGAACGTTGGAGATGGCCTTAGCCGTTTGCACGTTGGAGATGGCCTTAGCCGTTCATACATTGGAGATGGCCTTAGCCGTTCATACATTGGAGATGGCCTTAGCCGTTCATTCATTGGAGATGGCCTTAGCCGTTCATACATTGGAGATGGCCTTAGCCATTTATACATTGGAGATCATGCTAGTCCAGTCCCTTTGTCATGTCAGTCAGGAGAGCGTATGGAGTGGCTGGTATGATAAACTTGTTCCGCAAATATCTCCAGGTGTCCCCTCTGCCGCCTCGTTAAAAACCTCCCCGAGAAAACCCAATTGGGACAAAACTCGGGTAAGGGAAAAAGAGTGCGACTCGGGAGACGCCTTTCAGAAATGGAAATACTTGAGGTGGGCGACGTTCCAATTGTTTTGGAGCGTTTTTCCTTCCATTGTTTCTAATTGAAATGCTCCTTTACTTGCTGCTGCTGTGATTTTGTAGGGTCCGTCCCAGTTGGTGCCCAGTTTTCCTTCGCTTGGGTCTTTTGATGCCAACGTTTTGGCTTTGAGGACGTAGTCTCCCACTTTGAGTGGTCTTATTTTGGCTCTCTTGTTGTAGTATCTTTCGACTTGTTGTTTCTGAGCCACCATTCTTATGTGGGCCATTTCTCTTCTTTCCTCGGCCTCATCGAGGTCTTGAAGTCTGTTTATGTCGTTCTCTGCTCCGCTGGTATGTGAATACCTCAAGCTTGGTTCGCCGACTTCGACTGGTATGACCGCGTCGGTTCCGTAGACCAGTGAGTATGGTGTTTCTCCTGTGGAGGATTTGGGTGTGGTCCGGTGTGCCCACAACACTTCCGGTAGTAGCTCGGGCCATAGCCCTTTGGCTTTCTCGAGTTTCTTCTTCAGTATGTTCAGTATTGTTTTATTGGAAGACTCTGCTTGGCCGTTGGCGGCGGGGTGATATGGCGTGGAGAGTATTCGCTTAATATGCCATTTGTCGAAGAACTCTGTCGTCTTTTGGCCGATGAACTGTCGTCCGTTGTCGCAGCTGATTTCCTTGGGGATGCCGAAACGGCAGATGATATTCTTCCATATGAAGGCGATGACTTCCTGTTCGCGTATTTGGGCGTACGCACCTGCTTCCACCCACTTGGAAAAATAGTCAGTTAAAACTAATAGAAATCGTACCTTTCCTCGTCCCGCTGGTAGGGGACCGACTATGTCCATTCCCCATTTGATGAAAGGCCATGGGGAAGTGACTGAGTGAAGTGGTTCTCTTGGTTGGTGTATCATGGGGGCATACTTTTGGCATTGTTCGCATCGGCGAACATATTCCGCTGCGTCTTTCTTCATTGTGGGCCAATAATAGCCGGCCCGTATTATGCAGCGCACGAGGGCGCGGTTACCTGTGTGGGCGCCGTAGTGACCTTCGTGTACCTCTTCGAGCACTAGCCTCATTTGGTGCGGCCCTAAGCATTTGGCTAGGGGTCCGCCAAACGTCCTTTTGTAGAGCTCGTGGTTTATCAGGCAATACCGGGCGGCCTATACGCGGAGCTTCTTGGCTTCTTTTTTGTCGAGTGGGAGCGTTCCATCCTGTAGATAGGATACAAATTGGTTGCGCCAGTCCCAAGTCAAATTTAAAGAGAGTACCTCAGGGTGATCAATGGCTGAATGGAGGAGGGTGACCACACTTTCTTTGTTGAAGCTTTTAGTGGCTGCGGCCAATTTTGCTAGACCATCTGCTTCAACGTTCCGTGCCCTCGGAACTTGTTCGAAGCGGCACTCGCCGAACTCAGTCATTAATCTGTGGATTTCTGATTGGTATTTTTGCAATCTCTGCTCCTTGATTTGGTAAGTCGCAGTGACCTGGTTCACCACGAGTTGGGAGTCGCAATGGAGAACGAGTCGTCGAGCTCCATACTTGATGGCTAGTTTCATACCTGCAATAACAGCCTCGTACTCTGCCTCGTTGTTAGTCATCTCGGGGCATCATATGGATTGGCGAATTATTTCGCCCGTGGGGACCTCGAGAACGAGTCCCAATCCCGATCCCGATGCATTAGCGGCGCCATCAGTGTAAAGAGTCCATAGGTCGGTGTTGGAGGGGGCACGACGTGCCTCTAGTTCCGCCTTTGGTAATATCTCTACGCTGAAGTCGGCTATAAAGTCGGCAAATACTTGCAACTTGATGGCGTTTCTTGGGTGATATGAGATATCGTGCTCGCTGAGCTCTATGGCCCATCTGGCGAGCCTGCCTGATAACTCAGGTTTATGTAGGATGCTTCTCAAGGGGAAGGTCATCACTACTTTTATGGGGTGGCACTGAAAATAGGGTCGGAGCTTCCGTGAAGCTACTACCAATGCCAAAGCTAATTTTTCGAGGTGCGGATACCGTGTTTCGGCGTCCACTAAGGTTTTGCTAATATAGTAAATAGGAGATTGCGTACCTTCGTTTTCACGAACCAAGACTGCGCTGACGGCGACCTCGGATACGACCAAATATACCAGCAGGGGCTCGCCTGGACTTGCTTGGCCAGCAGTGGTGGCGAAGATAGGTATGCTTTCAATTTTCTCAAGGCTTCGACGCATTCCTCATTCCACTGTAACCCATCGTCCTTTCTCGGCACATTGAAAAATTTATGGCACCTGTCGGAGGATCGTGAGATGAACCTGGATAGGGCGGCTATTCGCCCCGTCAGCTTTTGCACCTATTTTTTGCTGTTCAACATCTCAAGTATTGTGTCTATCGCCTTGATCTGATCTGGGTTGACCTCGATGCCTCGTTGTGATACGAGAAATCCTAAGAATTTTCCTGAGGTCACGCCGAAGGCGCATTTCTCGGGGTTCAGTTTCATCCCGTACCTTCTCAATATCCCGAAGGCTTCTTTCAGATGGTCGACGTGGTCCTCTTTTCTTGTCGACTTCACTAGCATATCGTTGATATAGACTTCCATAGTCTTACCAAGCTACTCTTTGAACATTTTAGTGACCAGTTTTTGGTACGTAGCCCCTGCATTTTTGAGCCCGAAGGGCATTACCTTGTAGCAGTAAGTCCCTTGGTGGGTGATGAAAGTCGTCTTCTCATGGTCCTCCTCGGCCATCATGATTTGATTGTAGCCGGAGTAGGCATCTAAGAAGCTCAGTAGTTCATGTCCTGCGGTGGCATCGATCAATTGGTCGATGTGGGGTAGTGGGAATGAATCCTTTGGGCATGCTTTGTTCAAATCAGTGAAATCCACACACATTCTCCACTTCCCGTTTTTCTTTTTGACCATGACGACATTGGCGACCCACTGGGGGTACTTCGATTCTTTGATGGAGCGGTTGGCCAGTAACTTGTCTACTTCCTTACTGACCGCTTCATTGATAGCAGCGTTGAATTTCCTTCTCATCTGTCGCACGGGCGGATGTAATGGATCGACATTCAGCTTGTGGGTGGCGATGTCTCGCGGGATTCTCGACATATCTGAATGGGAAAAAGCGAACAAATCTGCATGGTTAGTTAGGAATTCACGATACTTACTTGGGTTGGCGAGGCCGTGCCCGATGTAGTCTTTCTTCGTAAGGTCGGTGTCGTCCAATTGGACTAGGCCGAGATCTTAGACTATTTCTTTACAGGCCTCCACGACGCCGGGGTCTCTAATGGCGTCCGTTGTCGGGTTGACCTTAGTCCCCGACACAGCTAATTGCTATGCCTCAGCGCTCGCCCCCTTTAGCTGTTGGGTGTGGGCGCAATCTTGAGCTATTTTGTAGCATTCCTGTACGGTGCGCGGCTCGCCTCGAATGCTGAATACTCCCCATAGGGTAGGGAACTTGATCACTTGGTACGCCGTTTAACCGTGGTTCATCACGTGGAAAGTTGTTTCCAGCGTGACTCCTCCTGCTAAACCGAGTAGTGATATTTCTCCGAATGTCCGTTCCACTGCATTGTTAAAACCAGTTAGTGTTATGCAACGCGGTATTACCTTATCCTCGAGTCCCATTTGTACGAGGACCCTCGGGTGGATAATACAGGCGCCGCTTCCGTCATCAATCATGATTCTTTTAACATCTGTATCACGATACATAAAGTGATAACTAAAGCATCGTAATGAGGGAAAGACAAACCGTCGACATCAGACTTATCGAAGGTGATACTATCTTCGAAGTCGTCATACCGTTCATGGGCGATGGTCTGCTTTAGTTTGTGCGTGGTGGAGAACTTGACGTGATTGATCGCTAAGTCGTCGCCGCCTCCGATGATCATGTTTATCGTGCGTGCTGGGGAGGGCGGCTTCGGCGGCCCGTGGGGTTGTTCCCGTCCGCGTCCCAAGTTGATTTTCCCTTTGTCACTGAGTAATTCCCTAAGGTATCCTTGGTTCAGCATCTTGACCACCTCGTGCCGTAGGCCTAAGCAGTCTTCGATTTTGTGTCCCCGTTCCTGATGGAACTCACATAGGACGTTTGATTTCCTCGTGGCAGGGTCTGATTTCATCTTCTGCGGCCACTGCATTTTGGTGCCTAGCTTCTCCAGTGCGTACACTATTTCTGAAGGAGACACATAAAAGTTATGGGTGGATAATAAAGGAGGCGTACCTCTTTTGTTTCGGAGTGGGGCGACGTGTCGATGTAGCGCGTCCGTATGCCTTGGTGGTGGATGGGAGGATCTGGTGTATGGCTGGTGTCGGTCTTTGTTGGAGCGTGGGAGTTGTTCTCGCTGTCCTTCATTGCGTCGATCCCTCCTTGTTTCTGAGTGTATCGTTGTTAGCCGTTGGGTCGGCCCATTAAGATCATCCTCGTCCGCTCGTACCTCAGTGCAATAGGCGTTGTGGATTTCCTCCCATGTGGTAGGGGGATATTTCATGAGGCGGTTTAGTAGCTTCTTGGTTGCCCTCGAACCATCCCTGTTTAGCCCGTTCTGGAAAGCGGCGACTGCCATACCTTCCGATACGTTTGGTCGACTCATCCTTACCCTATTAAACCTGGCTAGGAAGTCCCTGTGTCCCTCCCCTGCAGTTTGCCTGACGGTGAAGATGTCGTTGACCCTTGCTTCCGCTTTCTTTGCACCTGCATGGGCGGTGACGAACTTATCCGCCATTTCCTCGAACGTTGATATCGCCTTAGCTGGTAGCTGAGAGTACCACTTTAGGGCCCCTCCTGTCAGCGTCTCACCAAACTTCTTCAGCAGCACCGATGGTACCTGTTCTTTTGATAGGTCGTTGCCCTTTACAGCAGTGACATAGTGGATCAAATGATCCTCGGGATCTGTGGCTCCGTCATATACCCTCAAGTAGGGTGGCATCTTGAAGGTTTTTGGGATAGGGTGAGGGGCAGCTTCTTCAGTGTATGTTTGTTCAACGAACCTCCGCACGTCGCATTTTGGTAGCAACTTGGGAGCACCGGGGATCTTATCTACCCTCTCCTGATGTTCTTTCATTTGGTCGCGGAGTGCCTTGTTTTCATTCTCCATTTCTTCCATCTTCTTTAGGATGGCTGTTAGCGTGCCGTCGTTGGTCTGTGCCTCGATGGGTTTGTTATTTGCTCGTGCAACTTCAGGTTCACCCACGGCAGCAGTGGTACCTACCGTTGATATACACGTGGCGTTACTTTGCGGTGACTTCTCAACCAAGCCACTTAGAGTGCTTGTTAGCCATTCTTCCAGTAGCTTCTTGACCACCGGGGGTGCTTCCTTAGCCACAGATGTGGAAGCTCCTTTTACATGCAAGATCGTCAGATCTTCGGATGGGGAAGATGAGATCTCTGCACCTGGCGTGATGCTAGGGGTTGCATTCAAAATGCCCTCGTCACCGGCTTCGTTGAGTGGATTAAGGAGATTGGCTGTAACACCCACTATCGCTTTCATTCTGGTGCTATTTTCAGCCATCTTTTGTTTTCGTGTGGTGTAGAGAATGGTAGTTGGTTGCTCTCTAGGTGGATACTATGATTTTGATTCTCGAAATCCCCACAGACGCCGCCAAATTGTTTGGCTCAAAAGTTATCGATACACTTTGCAAGCTTAAAAACAATCAAAAGTAGGGAAGGGTAAATCGTAATCAAATATAATAGACCTAGAGATGAAAAATGAAATTTTTGTTGTAGATCTAATAGTGTAAAATGATAATATGAACTCAAGAGAAAGTATTCGTCAGAGATAGAGATAGAGAGAGAGTAGGAGAAAATGAGAGAGTTGTATTATTCCAGAGTCCTCTCCTTTTTACAATGTGAAGGTCTCCCTTATATAGTAGGAGACCTCCCTCGAAATAATCAAAAAGATACAAAGAAAGGTAAAGTTTTCCTAGTGAAGACACTGAGTCTTAAACGATGTGGCTTTTGTCCCCACGTCCAAGTCGTACCCTTACGTTAGTTGACGTGTACTCACTGGGCGTACCCATTGGCGTAGAGACGTTGACGGTCAAATTTGACTCTATACAAACTGATTCCTTCTTTTTTGGTGTTCTAACTAAATAAACTCTTTTGATTTGATTCATTTTACTTTATCTGTCAATGTTTAAATTTAGTTCGGGATAATTACTTTCGAGTTTGCTGCGACAGAAGCTTTATATTTCAAATGAAGCTATTTTTGATTATAACATGTCTTTATTTTGAAGAACAAAACCATATTTTGTTAACATATATATATATATATATGTTTACCCGTAAAACGATACAATTGAATTTATACGTGGTTTATAAATAAGTGAATCGATTTGATCCTAAAATGATAAATGAATTAAACAAGAAAGTAAGACTTAGCCTTGAAATCGATATAAAATAGCAGAAATCGTGGTTCCGAGAGCGGAGCTTTCGGAGACAATACGAACAATATTAATAAGCATGAAGATAGAATAGTATTAAGTTTTTGAGCAAAATATAGTATTAGCATGTTGGAAAATTCATGTTCTTTACAATGGTTGTAAAGCTCATTATTTATAGTTGCACCAAGGGAACAAGGCCTAGAATTAAACCCCTCTTAAATGACAATTATGAGGGACATTGAAGAATGTGTAACGGTAGGCAGTGAGTGCCATATTCTCTGTAACGGACCGTGCACTTAATGCTATAGAGTAATCTCCATTAAATGCTACCGGGTAGCAGGTATTGAATTCGCCTTTATGAATACTATTCTCTTCGAGATCGTTGCCTTCAGACCTGATCGTCTTCTGTCTTCGGCTCCACGTATCGCTTTCTCATGCAAACATTTAATACGAACATATTTTACCCAATACAGATAGTCCCCCATAACTTTCCAAACTCGCTCAAACTCTCTTTACTCAACTCATATTTGTCTTCAACTTTCTCTAATCTTCTTCTTCAGAAAAAGTCCTTTTCTCCCTTCTAATAACAATGACCTCTTCTTCCAGAAATCCTAGTTCCTTAAAGAAAAAAGGTAGTACTGATGATTCTGCTCCTCCCACGGTGAGCGTCATTATTCCAAGAAAACTCATCACAACTAAGGACTTCGAAGAAAAGTATCCTTCCGCTAACCCTCGCCCATGGGCTGTTGGCGTGTATCCTTCTTCCATCCGTCCTTCCAGCATTCCTGCTATGAAGGAAGACTGCCATTGCCATGATTTAAACATTATCGCTCCTGACCTGGTGGAGCGGATAACCTTACCCAAGAAGGTTTCACTTATTTTGTACACGTACCCTTTCACTTTGGGACCGTTCTCCTTGAGCTGGGAGCCCGACTCCGTTATCGTGGAGTAAAGCATCCGTTACCAAGTATGCCTAGCACACGTAAGTCCTTCTGTGTAGAGAATAATTACTTGTCTTCGGCCTCTATGCAGGAGACGGGAGAAGAGCTATCTTTGGCTCGATTAATGAACCTTTAATCCCTCAAGATTTTCCACGGGGAAATGATAAATTTCAGCAAACGTGGCCATCATGCTTTGCTAACCAGCATGGATGATGACAATGACCATGGATGGATGGAGCGGTTAGTTGCATTTGCCCCTAGGGATACCATTCCGGCCATGTCTCCATCCTTTCCGCAATTATGGAACCGTACTCGTAAGTTCACCGTTTGTCTTTTCTTATAGTTAAAGATCACCCCATGTTGTTATGGATACCTATTCTTTCACTTATTTCAGCAACTCAGTGGACACCACCTAGGGTTGAAGACCCGGACCAGTGAGCCCAGAAGATTTTAGATGTCACTAAGCCCGAGACCCGCATGTAGAAAGAATTGGCCCTTAAAAATGGGTGTAAGGCCAAAAATAATGGTAGGTCGAACACATCTTGTCTTTACCTTTCGTATAGGAAGATTGATTAACCTTTCTCTCCTGTTGAATTCAGGTCTACCCCAGGGCTCAGTTGTCGTCCTCAAGGAGGACGTTTTGGCTGATCCGTCTGACGTGGCGAGGCTGCTGCAGGAGGCTTTCACTTGAACAGGTGTCTCCAGGCCTACTTCTGGTGCAAGTGCTTCTTCTCGGAGTCCCCGGACGGAAAACAAGCAACCAAAAAGGCGTCGTTCCTCCGCGGCCGAGGGAAAAAATATAAAGGCGAGGAGTGTAGTGCCCGAGCCGTCCACGGATGTTGTGGTGATGAGCGCCGCGACCGAGCCGACCATGAACACCGTGGTGATAGACGATGATAAAGGAGCTAGTGATGAGGGGGCTTCTCTACATAGAAGACGACGACCTTCACCAGCTCAACAGAATGCTCAATCTGTTAAGCTAGTCACGCCAACCGAGGATGATGCCTCGGAACTCAAGACCATAATGTCGTGGAAAATGCCAATTCTCACTTCTAAGTCCCAGTCGTTGTTCCCTGTACCATGAGGCTAGGTACCGGGTCTCTCCCGTCCTCGGTTGATGAGCAACCAATAACTACCACTACTGTTGTTGCAGCTGCTTCGCAACCTACAACGCCACCAGCTTCATCTCCTTATTTACCAACTATGCCTTCGCCACCAACATTTATTACATCATCTCCACCGGACGTAGTTGTCCGAGAAGAGGATGTCCCTCTTCCCCAATCCCAAGTTCATGGGAATTTGGAGCACAACTATTCTGCCCCTTCTGAAGATCCTCGAAGGAGGAGGAGTGTCTCCCTCTCGATTTCTACCGGATGCCATCTGCTATCCCGGCCGGTGGAACTTGCTAATTATATGAAGCCTTTGGCTTCATAAAAAGATAGGAATGAAATACAATCTCTCTCGGGAGAGTGTTTGTTGAAAAATGCCATGCACAACACAGCGACAGTACGATCTTTGTCTCCTTTTATTGTTTCTTCTATTGTTGTTGTGGAAAGGTTTTAAGTCTACATTTCTATTATACAAGCTGATTTCCTTGCTTCTGAGGGCCTTCAAATGTTGATTCTTGATAAGGAAGAACTTACCTCCGAGCGGGATCATTTGTAGGTCGAGCGGGATCAGATTGATGCCTACGTTTCAGAACTACAAGCACGAGCTGCTGAGGCCAGTGAATTGGAGGCTCGATTGCAGAAAAGTGAGCAAGAAGTAGTGACCCTTAGCCAGGAGACCATCCAGTTAAGGGTGCAATTTGAAGAAGCTAGGCCAAAGTGGGTCGAGGTCCACAATGTCGTTCTTGCTGCATCCAATCGCGATGCTGCCTCTACTAAAAGATTGAATAATTTGGAGGTGGCCTTGAACTCCAAAACTAAAGAAGTTACTGGTACCGAGGATAAGTATGCCCAGTTGGAAGAGAGGCATAAAAGGGTCATTGAGCACAATAGAGTTTTCAACTCCACTATCCGTGACCTTGATGTCAGCCTCCGGGCCACTAGATCTGAGCGGGATAACATTTCAACCGAGGTCGACCGTCTTAAAGAAGAACTTCAGCGCCGAGCGGCATCCTTCATTTTTGAAAAAACATATTGTATGTATACAATAAGGAGAAAAACCTTGTAAGAGGCCAAAACGAGAGTCATTGACTTCGATGCCGAATTTGCCAAGGCCCGTGAGCTGGAGTCACCCGAAGGGGTCTTCCAGTCTAGCCTGATGCTACCGACTCTTCTAGTTCTGGTTTCGGTTCCGAGTTCTTGGGAACTGAAGAAGAACCGGAAAGTGATGATGCTGAAGGCCACGATGGTGAAGGTCAAGATATTGGGCCGGCGGTGCATCCACCCACTTCTCATGGGGGTGCAGATGTTTCTTTCCCTCCGAGATCCAGAGATGCAGTAGCTTAGTTTTTTCTTTCTTTTCTATACTTTTGTCCTCGTGCTTCTTGGCACGTTTGTTACAAATAGAAGTACTTTTTCGTTCTAGTATTGTGCAAGTTCATTTTCTTTGCGTACTTTTTGTTTAAGTGTTTACGAAAGTTTTTCTCTTTGCGTCGAATTATGCAAGGCTTCAGGTGTATCTTTTCCCGAGAGCATTTGAGTTTCGTTCATAAGCTCTTCCGGAATCAACCCTTTACCGTGAGGGACTTATAAGAGAGGGCCCTCTTATGTTTACAGTGCTCTTGAAGAGGACGTCTCCAGTTCATTACGGCACTAGCATTTGAAGTACTTGTTTAACTTTCAAATGATAAAATTAATTCATCGTTCAACAAGAAACAAGATAAAAATAAAAGGACTTCACTTTATTCCTTACATTTTAAAATCACATAAGCATTCGTCATGCTAAAAAAAATTACCATTACTTGTGGCTAATTTGCACAACGTGTTTCTACGGGGCTGGCCAGGCAATCCCCGGTCCCGATGATACAACTTCATTATTGGGTTCCGTATTTTCGGTCGATGTAGCAGTCTTTGTTGCCATATTCTCATATCATTTCCCCCAATGTTCGAATGCGAAGAATGCGAATTGGAACACTGAAAGTTTTTTTCCTTTGTAAATTCGACTGGTGAATGGTTAGATAATCTCCATGTCGATTCAATTCCCCTTAGGAATGTTTTCTATTGAGCCAAAGATTATTTAACAATCCCTCAGTGGCTTGTACTTATAAACGATCGGGTAATCTTTTTCCGACAACAAACTTTATTTCCCGGTAGGAACTTTGCTACCGAGCAAAAGACTATCTAACCGCTCCTCAGTGGCTTGTTACTTGCATGCCTTGTCGTTGAAAGGTCTTATTTATGATGATGGAGCTTCTTTCGTAGTATGCTTTCCATTGCTGCCTCGTTAAAGACCTTTCCAGAAAAACCCGATTGGGACAAAAACTGGACGAAGGGAAAAATAGTGTAGCACATACTTTCAGTATAGGCGAGGCTCATCTCATGAGGTGTGACACATTCCAGTTGCTCGGCAACTTTACTCCGTATTGATTTTCTAATTCATATGACCTTTTTTCGGTGATAGCTGAAACCCAGTAGGGGACTTTCCATGTTGGACCTAGCTTTTATCGTTGAGCTCCCGGGTGTTTTGAGTTACTTTACTCAAAACTAAGCTCCTACTTTGAAATAATGGAGGTTGGCTCTTCGATTGTAATATCTTTCTATTCTCTGCTTTTGGGTTTCCATCCTTATATGCTCCAAGTCCCTGCGTTCGTCGAGCAACTTCAATTTGACCAACATTGGTTTATTATTTGTTTCTTCGTCCGCCCGAAAATATCTTAGGGTAGGTTCTCCTACTTCCACCAGGATCAGGGCTTTCGCTCCGTACACAAGAGAGAAAGGAGTCTCCTACGTGCTTGATTTTTCCATTGTTCGATATGCCCATAGTACTCCCGGTACCTCTTCGGGCCATTTGCCTTTGGTCGCTTCCAACCTTTTTGAGATTTTGGATAATCAACTTGTTTGTTGATTCCGCTTGACCGTTTGCGCTCGGGTGATAGGGTGATGATGTGATGCTTTTGATTTTTAAGTCTTCAAGGAATTTTGGGACCTTTGCGCCTATAAATTGTGGCCCGTTGTTGCAGGCTATCTCTTTTGGTATCCCGAATCTGCAAATTATATTCTCCCACAAAAAATCTACCACTTCGCGTTCGTCGATCTTTTAATTGGGACCTGCTTCAACCCACATAGAAAAATAGTCAGTTAAAATCAAAAGATATCTTACCTAATCTGGGGCTAGTAGCAAGAGACCGACTATATCCATCCCCTATTTCACAAACGGCCATGGCGCCAAAACGGAGTGTAGTGGCTCTGCCAGTTGATGTACCAATAGTGCGTAGCATTGACATTTATCGCATTTTGAACATAAGCCTTGGCGTCTTGTTTCATCCGGGGCTAGTAGTGTCCTGCCCTAATTAACTTTAACACTATGGAAACCGTGTTTAAGTGATTCTCGCAGATCCCTTCGTGGTTCTCGCATAACGTAGTTGGCTTCGGAAGCCCCCAAACATCGGGATGGGCCTTGGAAAGATCTTCTATACAACCGACCTCCTCAAAGCTGTATCGAACTGCTTTAGTGCGCAGCGCCCGAGATGCCTTGGGATCTTTTGGCAGTTTTCCGTGCTCGAGATAATGTATGATCTCATTTCTCCAGTCCCAGACCAAGTTGGTTGCATTTACTTCGTAATAGGTGTCTGCGTCCAATATCGAATGCATAAGCTGTACGACCGTACTGGAGTCTGATCCCTTTATTTCCATGGACAATCCCAGATTGGCTAGCGTGTCTGCTTCCGCATTCTCTTCCCTCGGGATGTCGTAATTGACCATTACCTTAACCGAGCGAGCAGAGCCTAGAGTTTCACTACATACTGTTGCATGCATTCCTCTTTGGTTTCGAAGATAATGTATACCTGGTTTCATACCAATTGGGAGTCGCATTTGATTTCTATAACCTCGGAATCCAGTCCTTGGGCCAGCTCGAGTCCTGCAATCAAAGCTTCATACTCAGCTTCATTGTTAGTCAGTGGAACAGTTCTTATGGCCTGCCTTAGGGTTTCTCCCGAGGGCATGGTTAATACTATGCCGAGCCCGTACCCCTTCATATTGGAAGCTCCGTCTGTGAACAAGTTCCAAACTCCTGATGTTGATTCTGACACCATCACTGCTTATTTGGTAGCCAAAAGTAACAGTCCCGGACTGAAATTGGCTACAAAGTTGGCAAAACTTGTGATTTAATCTTAGTCCTAGGTTTATACTCTATGTCAAATTCACTCATTTCGATTGCCCACTGGACCAACCTACCCGATAGTTCAGGTTTATGAAGGATATTCTGCAAGGGAAAGGTGGTCACCACTGCTATCCGATAACATTGGAAATAAGGCCTAAGCTTTCGAGTGGCGACTACGAGAGGTAAGGCCAATTCTTTCATATGTGAGTAGCGAATTTCTTCTCCCGTTAAAATTTAACTAACATAATAAATAGGAGATTGAGTACCTTCGTCCTCACGGACTAAAACGGCACTTACCGCTACCTCCGAAATCGCTAAGTAGATCAGTAGTTGTTCGCCTTCCTCCGGTTTTGTCAATAAAGGAGGACTTGACAAATATCTTTTCAAATCCTTCAAAGCCTACTGACATTCCGGAGTCCATTCGAAGTTATTCTTCTTTTTTAGGAGTGCAAAGAAATGATGGCATTTCTCCTAAGATCGGGAAATGAATCTGCTCAAAACGGCCAGTCTCCCTATCTGCCTTTAAACCTCTTTTACGCTTGCTAGCTGGTCTGGGATTTCTTCGATGGCTTTAATTTTATCGGGGTTAACCTCGATCCCCCATTGCGACACCAGGAATCCCAGGAACTTACCGGAGCTGACCCCGAATGCACGCTTCTCGGGATTAAGCGTTATGTTGTGCTTCCTTAAGATGTCAAAGGTTTCTTGCAGGCGTTTAAGATGATCACCTGCATTCAAAGACTTAACCAGCATATCATCTATGTAAACCTCCATAGTTTTCCCTATTTGTTCTTCAAACATTTTGTTTATGAGCCGTTGATAAGTAGCTCCGGCATTTTTTAGCCCGAAAGGCATTATATTATAACAATATGTGCCGAAGTTCATTATGAACGAAGTTTTTTCCTGATCCTCTGGGTTCATCTTGATTTGGTTGTACCCAGAGTAAGCATCGAGGAAACTCACCAACTCGTGCCCGACCGTCGCATCAATCATTTGATCAATGTTTCGCAATGGGAACGAGCCCTTTGGGCACGCCTTATTTAAATCCTTATAGTCTACGCACATGCAAAATTTATTGTTCCTCTTTGGAACTACTACTACGTTAGCTAACCAGTCAAGATACTTTACCTCTTAGATTGAACCGATATCAAGCAAACGAGTTACCTCTTCTTTGAAGAATTTGTTTCTGACCTCGGCAATAGGACGTTTTTTCTATCTTAACAGGGGGAGGTTGGGATCCAAGCTTAGTTTGTGTACGGCCACTTCCGGTAGGATACCAGTCATATCCGCATGCGACCATGCAAAACAGTCAACATTAAATTTAAGGAATTCGATTAATCCAGACCTGAGCTCGGGGGTTTAGTCCTGTCCTCAAGTGAAACTTCCTCTCCAAGAACTTTTCAAACAATGTGACTTGTTCAAGTTCTTCCGTTGTGGATTTTGTTGCGTCCATTTCTTCCGATACCTGGATGTATCTCGGTACCTAATAGGATTCCAATGAATCCACCCCTGGTTGACTTTGCTCGCCTCGGGAGTGATAAGTGGGGATTTTGACTACTTATTAGCGCCTTTTAGCTTTTGTTTTAGTCTAAAAGCGTTTAATTGTGTTCCTGAAACTGATGAAATGTGCAAAATTGCAGGAATGTTGGAAGTTGGACTCCCGAGGTGAAATCCGACTCAAAAGAAGTAATCAAAACACAAGGCAACAAAAGGCACAAGAACTTGCAAAGTGAGGACTGCAGAATTTCATCTGCGGCCGCAAACAATAAAGAAAAACCCAACAGGCTTCCTAGCAAAACACGGTCCGTAAAGGAATTGTACGGCCGCAATTGAAGAATTGGAAATCAACTTCAGAGGGTGTGCAATTTTCCAAAGTCCAAGTCCCTCAAGATTGCGGACTGCACAAGAATTGTGCGGCCGCAGAACAACACATTGCGACCGTAGTGATAAATCTCCGGACCGCAGTGCCTCGCGGCCACAATTGAGAATTGTGAGGCCGCAGAATCCCAGCTCCTGCAAGATGAACACTTCTACGGACCGCATATGGAATTGTGCGGCCGCAGAACCTCCCGAAGGGCATATTTGTTCGAAATTTTCAGCCCTGAATAAATAAACGAGTTTCACAAAATTAGGTCAACTTTTTACATCAGCAACTACAGTAGCCGTTTCTCTTTGCTTCTTTTAGTAGTCTTTCATATTTTGTGATATTTTAGCATAGATTTTATCATTTTGATTTTACAATATGAGTTTAATTAGCATCTCTTCTTCTATTTCTTCAATTTCAAAGATGAGTAGATAGATTTTTACTAGGGTTGTGACCCAACCCTAGTGTGTAAACCTTATGGGTGTTTAATTTAATACTTGTTTATGGTTGAGTGTTTATTATTTAGCCTTGTTCATGCTTTAATTTGTGGAATTAATGGTTGTACACATTAGTTCATGCCTATTTGACTTGGTCTCTACTTGACAAAGAAAGACAGTTTAATAAAACTTGGCTAACAAGAAATTGGGTCAATCGAGAGATTGATAATCCCAATTAAAGGGTTCAACCTAGAGATGGCAATAACCCGACTTGAGCTTTTATCAACCCTTTTGAGCAAATACCCATTTGGACTTGAGAAAGCCAAATGGGGCAAAATCATTGTCTGACCGAGAGGTGTTGAGTGGGTAATTGAGGGTTGATAGCTACGATACATCTCTATCAACAAAACAAGCATTAAGGTTTATATCCCATTAGGCAAACACCTAGGTGATGGTCATAGCCCCAGGCTTTTTACAAAACTTGAAAAACAACAAAAAACAATCTCTTGGTTTCATTTCTTAACTTTGCAATCTTAGTTTAAAATAGACGTAAAAACAACCCCAATTTGTGAAAGTGAAATTGAGGTAGTTCAAACTCACGTACTACAATATATACTCCTAACTCCCATTTACAACTCCCTGTAGAAATTGACCCCGACTCATGTTGGGTACTACTATTGCAATCGACCGTTTCATATCCTTGATTTGAGGTGTGAATTGGACGAGATCAGGGAGCAGTCGTCGGTTCCTGTAATTGCTATGTTGCATGCTCCTTCCCTTTGCTACTGGAAACTGAGATTGCATTTATCTCCCTTGATGTCGGTTGGTCTCTTCTTATTTGTTTTATTCCCTCAGAAGTTAGGAACTTCAGAAATTGATGATATGTTGACGGTACGACCATCATCTCGTGCAACCATGGTCTCCTAAGGATAATATTGTAACCCATATCTCCGTCCACTACCTCGAAAAGGGTTATCTTCATCACCCCCTCAGAGTTTGTGGGTAGTAGGATCTCTCCTCGGGTTGTCACGCTTGCCAGATTAAACCCGGTGATGAGTTTTGTGGCCAGTATGATACTTCCGGTGAGCTTGGCTTGCTCCAACACTCTCAACTGGATAATATTGGCCGAACTTCCTCGGTCTGCCAAAACATGTTTACTTTTAAAATCTAATATATTTAAAGAGATAACTAATGCATCATTGTGCGGCAGTAGCAGTCCATTTGCGTCTTCCACCGTGAAAGTAATATCGTCCTCAGCAAGTTCTCGAAGTCCCTTAGCGTGGGTCACTAACACCTTCGTCTTTTTTGCCACCGAAAGTGTCATACCATTAATCTCGTTCCCCCCATAAATCATGTTGATCGTCAAACGTGGAGGATCTTCTCCTGCTTTCGAAGGCTCTGCATTATCCCGATTGTGGCCGTAATTGTTTTTAGCCCGATCACTCAAGAATTCTCTACCACTTTCTCGCACATGTCAGTAGTCCCCTATCTGGTGGTCGTTGGTCCCATGGTAAATTAGGATCTCTTTGGCTGGGATCGGATCTCATTGGCATCGAGAACCGTGCTTCTATAATGTTCCTCATAGCCGACACCAGCTCCACTATGTTGACGTTCAAGTTGTATTCAGAAAGACTGGGGTAGGAGGAATCTCGAGAACCTGATATCTCCTTGTCCTGCAATGACCTGTTATTTCGGTCGCGATCGACTCTCCTATCTGTAGCAAATCTATCCGCCGAAAACCTCTGCCGCGTCCTTCAGCCCGTTTATAGGGCAAAAAATGACCCCTTGAAGATCGTATTTGTCTCGAAATCATCCTTTAATTTCTCTTTGTACTTCTCTCGACATGACCCTTGGCCAACTCTGGGAAACCGAGCTGGTCATCCTCAATTCTTATCTTTGACTCGTACCGGTTGTGAACATCCGCCCATGTTGCTGCCTGGAACTCGAGCAGATTTTCTTTCAATTTTTTGGAAGCATCAGAACTTCGCGGATTCAACCCTTTAGCAAATACTTCTATTGACCATTCGTGTGGTACGACTGGGAGTAGCATCCTTTATTTTTAGAATCTAGTCACAAACTCCCGCAGCAATTCAGCCTCTCCTTGTGCAATCCTGAATATGTCGGCCTTTCAGGCCTATACCTGTCTGGCCCGGGCATGGGCCTTAATGAAAGAATCCGCGAGCATCTCGAAGGAATCTATGGAATGCTCGAGCAGGAGTGAATACCATGTCAGGGCCCCCTTTGTGAGGGTCTCCCCGAATTTCTTCAAGAAGACTGACTCAATCTCGTGCGGAGCTAAATTGTTTCCCTTCACTACCGTTGTATAGGTGGTGATGTGCTCCTGAGGATCTGAAGTCCCATCATATTTCGGCACGTATAGCATTTTGAATCGCTTCGGGATCAACTCTGGTGCCGCGCTTGGTTTGAACGACAACTGGTATATTTCTTTGAGTCCGGTCCTTTCAACACTGGTGGTGCGCTCGGAATCTAATCCATTCGGGCATTTATTTCCCTCATAAACCGCATGAGTTCGATTTTAAAAGTATCATTCTCGTTGTTGTTACTGGATCTGCTACCGTTCCCCCCGGCCTCATCGAAGCCGATTTTGCCCCTCGAGGTGTTGTTGTCGACCCTCTTCGTTGTTTTATTTGCGAGAGCACCAGGAGGAACTGGACCTCCTCCATTCGCGTTGTTGGAAGCACCTGACAATGCTTGCTTCAACTCCGCCATGACCTTATCATGTCGTGAGAGATGGCCTATAATGGCTTTTTGTTTCTCTCTCAAGATCCTTACTGTTTCAACGACGTGTTCGTCTTCAGCATCATCAGGAATTGCTTCTCGAACATGTCGCGGATATTGCCCGCCGTGGACCGGCGTGGCCTCATCCCCCTTATTGCGGGTATCACTGATTGAGTCTTCGTGCTGAGATTGATTTCCTTGGGCCTTAATGTTATGTACGATATTGACACCGTTATCTTCCATTTTCTATGATTTTTGCTAAGAACAAATAATCAAACGAATTAGTAATAGATGCAAGGACCAACTCAATTACACAACTGTCTAAGCCCCACGGTGGCTGTTTACCCGTAAAATGGTACAGTTGAATTTATACGTGGCTTATAGACAAGTGAATCGATTTGATCCTAAAATGATAAATGAATTAAATAAGAAAGTAAGACTTAGCCTTAAAAATAAAACAAAATAGCAGAAATCTCGATTCCGAGAGCGGAGCTTCCGGGGACAATAAGAACAATATTAATAAGCAAGAAGATAAAATAGTATTAAGCTTTGAGCAAAGTATAGTATTAACTTGTGAGAAAATTCATGTCCTTTACAATGGCTGTAGAGCTCACTATTTATAGTTACACCTAGGGAACAAGGCCCTAGGATCAAGCCCCTCTTAATTGACAATTATGAGGGTCATTGAAGAATGTGTACGGTAGGCAGTGAATGCCTTATTCTCTGTAACGGACCGTGCACTTAATGCTATAAAATATTCTCCATTAAATGCTACCGAGTAGCAGATATTTAATTCGCCGTTATGAATACCATTCTCTTTGAGATTGTTGCCTTCAGACCTAATTGTCTTTTGTTTTCGGGTCCACGTGTCGCTTTCTCATGCGAACAATTAATACGAACATATTTTAGCCTATACAATATATATATACTTCCGCCATTATATTCCAATATAGTTGTTGATTTTAATTAATCATGATTACTAAGAGAAAAGTTGTACACAAAATTATTTAGTTTATTAAAAGAACATGTAGGCGCCATTAATAATTGTGCAGTAAAAAGAGGAAAATAGTTAATTCGTATTAAAAGAAGTTAAACGTAGTGTTAGTGAAAACTATTTTTACTATTTGAAATGTAAGAATTTTCCATAACTAGTAGAAGAAATTTACCAGAGTATAACATTTTGGGACAAATAGTACGATTAGTATAACATATTACGGATCTTCCATTCATATAATTTTGTTTTTATATTGAGTTTAATTCATACTTTAGATTAATCAGACGCATTATCATTCTTGTTCACTCTATGCTTACAAGTTACAATCAACTGTGCTAATACACTATGCTTACAATCAACTGCACATGTTTTGACTTTGAGCTACCTATAGTCGTTTGTAATTTTTTGAGTGTTAACAGGGTTAAAATTTAGACATTTAACCACTTTAATTTTGCACAAAGTACTGTAGGAGGAATTTCTTTCCTGTTTTTGGTTTAAAGTTACGTTTTCCTTGACATTTTTGTGTGTTTACGCGTCTGTGTATTGGAAGAGTAATTTGTATTTTATCTAAGGTTTACATTAATATATGCAGTTTGCTTCATTGTAACTAATAACCCATCTAACATGCGAGAAGTAATTTCGTCAGAAAGCATATAATAAGATATGTCTAACTACTTTATAATTGACTCTGTAAATTTTGAAGTCACTCTGTGAAACTGTAAGATTATACAAGCAGCTACCCATGCATTTCAAAGTTTTGCTTCTAGTTTACACATATTTTGATGCTGTGAAATTTGATACACTAAACTTTTCTGTCGTGGAGGCATGACTTGGTTTCCTTTTTATTTTTGCTGTATGGTTTTTCTTGTTATGATACTTTGAGAAAATCATGTACATATTAATATGTAAATAAAGTTCAGTACAGAATCAACTGCATACAAATAAATTGATCACAAACCACTCCACATCCCCAAATAATCTAATCAGTCGCTACAAAGCCAAGAGGGAGCAATAATCTTCTTTACAAGATTTCCATATACCAGCATATTTTTGACATACTTGTCATATTTATCTCTTTCGTAGTTTCTTTTCGTTCAAATATATATTTCAAACAACCCAAAAGCTAGTAATATTAACAAGAGCAAGAAGATAATTTCTTCATCTCACTGACCTCAAAATCAGAACCAGAAATAACATCAATTTTCAATCCTTTAAGCAACCCATTATTGGTTTCTTTGATGTGATTTCCATTAGCACCAGAACCTATCAACAAAGTCTTCCTTGACACCACTTTATATATTTCTTCCAATAGTTTCAAGAATGCTGACTCTACATTGTGGCCGCTAAGAGCTGATGTCTCAGAAAAAAACAGCCCTTGCCTCTCTGCAAATTCGACTGCATCTTCAGTTGGAACTGCCCTCAAGTCGACTAGATCGGCTTTGTTACCGATCAATGTGATCACAATGGAACTATCGGCATGAGCCCTGAGTTCATCAACCCATCTAGCTACATGATCAAAGCTCTGTCTCTTTGTTATGTCGTAAACTAACAAAGCTCCTAGTGCTCCTCTGTAGTATGCACTTGTCACTGCTCTGTACCTGTTCAATACAAGGACCAACATACGTACATTATAGGCAGGGAAGTATGGGTATAGCTACTGTCTTAAGTTGGGCAAGAATTAAATTTCTTGGTACTAAGTTTGCATTTATTGTGACAAGTAATGGACGCTGCCATACTTGACATCCGCCATTTAAAATCTCGCATCCGCCACTGGTTTACTGCCTGTTTAAGTTTGTACTCTCGTCTTTCTACATATTGTACTATAACTAGGATGGCTGCGAAACTTGTTAATCAAGATATACTAATGTTACTCAGAAGAATTCAAGATGTCAGAAAACACTCATCTAGATTATTATGTCACCATTCAACTTAAATTGATCTCATCGGCTCCTTGAATATAGTATAGTAGTGCCACATAATATAGATGGTTTATGATAATTAATTTGAGTGAGAAATTACATTTAATTGATACAACCACATGACCAGGAAAGCAACCTGTACAATGTGTGTGTTGAAATTGCTATCCTCGGCTTCATTAATGTAGTTGTTAGAGAGGGCAAAATGGCATGTGGTAGCTGAAGTAACGTGGTCATAGTCGGAAAACACGATATCACGATACGTTAGTAGCGACAGAAACAAATAAGAGTTGGGCCCTCATTAAATTGGATTGTGAAAGGTAGTAGGTTCAATCAACTTACTAACTCTACAAAAAATGTTGCTGGAGTACTGTACTTAGCTTGACTAAACATAACCATAATCTCTCAAATTTAACCCTATTAGGCAACAATATTGACTTAGTAATTGCCCCAGCGGAAAGCCAAATCATATTGAGTTGAAAAATATGAGCAAAACAAACAAACCAGAAGTCATCATAAAACTAAATGGAAAGGAAACCAAAACAGGCATTATGTGAAAATGAATTAACCAATTAATAAGCACAATTGAGAAGAAGAGAGAAAAGAAACAGAGAGGCAAACCTTTCTTGGCCAGCAGTGTCCCAGATCTGGGCTTTGATGATTTTGGACTGAATGGAGACAGTCCTAGTCTGAAACTCTACACCAATGGTAGATTTGGAATCAAAACAGAACTCATTCTTGGCAAACCTGGACAGCACCTGAGTTTTCCCAACAGCAGAGTCCCCTATTACCACAACCTTAAACACATAGTCAATCTTAATATCCTCATGAACACCCCCATTCACACCTTTCATTTCTTGCTTCTGCTTCTGATCCTCAACTATAACGCCACTCATTTCTTGGTTCATGTTGCAAACCAGCTGCAGGCTGCTTCTATACACAAAAATAACTCAAGAATGATTTTGTACCAAATGATCTGTTGACTGTTGGGAGTCAGAAAGAAGAAGAAGAAGAAGAGCTTATTTTAACTTCTTTACTTTACTGGTCCGCAAAGGCTGATACAGTTGTATATGGTGACACTGGACAGTAACCTGACATGACTCGTTTTGATTGTATCACTGAGTAAATGTGTGTATATATGTCGGTCTGTGTCAAAATTTCAATTTATGGGTACAATATTGTAGAGTAATGTTCATTGGTTTTTGAAAGAATGCTTTGCCATCTCATTCTCACATACTCATATCATATATACTACTTTGTTTCTTAAGTGGGGTAGTAGGGTCTTAATTTCAGGCGAAATGCCCGGGAAAAATGTGAAGCAATTAGCCTTTCAAGAAAGAAACTTATGATTGTCGAGGTGTGCCTTATAATTACAACCAACTTTGATCCAATTATTAAAGTTTAAGTGTTTAACTAAAGCTAAAGTTATTTGGTTAGGTTTGTAACCCTACATTTGACAACAATATGGGTCCCTTAGCCATACTGAAATGATACTCCCTCCGATACACAATAAGTGACCAATTTGCTTTAGGCACGCCCATTAAAAAAATACTAAATTTTATACAAAAATACCTAGTATGACTAAATTACCCTTAATTAAATATTTAATGTGAGGAGTAAGAAAATTTTTTAGGGATATGTACATAAAGATAATTTTGTAAGAACAAATTAAATTTTTTCTTGATTATATAAATGGACACTTATTTTGGACCAAAATAAAAAAGCAAATTGGTCACTTATTATGGACCAGAGGGAGTAATATCTCATGGAAACTCATTATTCTCCGCAAGTGCAGAATACTATTGTTAGTATTTGTATTCGAAAATATAATTTCTGCAAAATAAAACGAAACCAGAAACAAAAGGCAGAAACAGAATCAGATGAATAACGTTCTGAGCCCAACAGAAAACTGTGTTTCCTTAAGTAATTTAATCCCCTCACTGTTGCCTAAGGTTGTTGGATTAATTCCTCCCAGAATAGAACGGAACAACTAATCTGTAATACCGGCAATGAAAATTACAGAACTTCGTCGAACTCAATAAACGGCAATAAACCACACTGATACTTATGTTTTTGCTTTCGCAAAACAATGCAGAAATGCAGAAGAGAGATGGGAGAATATGCAAATTTAGGTGGTCTAAAAGTGAGACCAAACCTTTGAATTTATAGCCAAACAGTCTGGGTTGAATAGGTGTGAGAGTACCTGTTCACATGAGATACTATTTCGGCAGAAAACTTACCTATTTGGTCGCGAATTTTTAATTAAAAAACGACCGTTAGGCGTTAGAAAATTATCCGCGAAATAAAATATGTGCGTAAATATCAGGAAAAAGAAAAATATATAACGGAAAACGGGAAATAAATTTGGTCCACAAAATTATCAATTGACCGAAGCCGAGCGAGCGACAACAGCGCGAGGCACCACTTCTTCTCAACTTTTTAAGAGCTAGAAGATGTGCTTCTCTATATATGCACAAAGATTTTCTTTCCTTTTTCTGATGAGGAACAAAGTGCATTAATAAAGGAAACAACTTCAAATTTCTCGTTTCCCTCCAAATCTTTTACCTTCATTTTAATTTCCATTCACATCTCTTGTTATATAAAATCCAACAATTATTGCATCAATTTTTAGATATATGAGGAAAAATAATAGTTCCTTATCTTTTAGGAGTTAGTCTAAGAGTCCTTTAAAAGTATACGTGGCCAGTTTTAGATATTTTTTTTCACCAAATTGAGCACCTGTTGTTTTTGTTATATTTAAACCACATGGTCTAATTATGTTTAACGAAATTGTGAGCTGTTTAAACTAAGTCATGATGACTTCTCGTGATTTCATTTCTCCCAATTTGTATATTAAGAAATAACTAATTTTAGGATTTCAACAATAAAAGGGTGCTATCGAGGGTTCTAAGGATATATCAACATTAATTCATTTGCGACGGTAGAAAGAAACATATAGTGAGTTCAATTTGCTTGAATAGAGTTTTCTTAAGGTACTAAACGTGGAATTGGGCATGAATTGGGAAAAGTCCGCCTCTTAGTTTCTTTAGTTTAAACAGCTTAATTATGTGCTTCTAAAGAACCAATTCTGTCAAACATAACCAACTCAATATGTTTTAACTATAATGGGGGCCAAATGTGCTCAGTTTCGGTTAATATAAAGGGCTAAAATGCTTAATTGTACATTTGAAGGATTATTTTAGACCAACCCAAAACATAAGTAACTATTTTTCCTATTTTTTGTCCAAGTTGCAACCCCTTATATTTATCGACCTTGTTTCTGCCTCCCCTCTAATAAAAAAGGAAACTGAAAGAAAAGAATAATTGAAGCATGGCATCCATAAGTGTGGTTTAACAGTCAAATGGGTGTAAATTTTAGAGATTAAGATTGAAATTCCAGTAAAAAAAAATTAGGTGAAATCTTTCCATTTATCTGAGCTTCCATGGACAGAATTATTCGTTATTTTTATTGGTGAAAGGTGATAATATCCCGTAAATTATCAAGAGGGAGTTGGTGGGGGGGGGGGTGGGGGGTCTAATGTACTGTTTCAGGCAAATTCAAATAACGACATAAATGTACCCATCATGCTATGCGCTGACGCTTTGGCGAAAGAAGTTAAGCTAGAAAAGCAAAAACAATGTTACAACGGCCAAAGCCCTAATATTGGGTGTCTTTTACCGAGGGCAGAGGCGTGGTTAGCTTACGTAGAAGTTCTATTAGACAGTCCAGTACGTCGGAAATTTTATTTTGTGTCTCATACAATTGATACTAGTTGTGTGAGGCTCCTTTTTTGTCTCACCGTTTTGTAGACCCAAATTTTTGTGGACCCAAAAGTGTAAGATTGGAGTGCCCAAATTTGTGAGACAAAAAGGAGCCTCACACAACTAATGTAAGTTGTGTGAGACACACAATAAAACTTCTCCAGTACGTCGGACGTTGGGCGTGTTCGGAGCGTAAGCCCGATGACCGAGGCGTAAGTATCACGGATTTATGCATCACACATAAGTTTAGGGGCGTTTTACGAATGCTTCGCCCTAGGGCGAGCCTCGGATGAGTCCCAATGCTACCTTTTAAAACAGAGTGCAATAACGACGTATCATATGGTAATTGTAGATTTCCCCAATGAAGTAAAAAGTCATGATTGAGTGGTCAAAAGATAAAGTGGGAGAATCACATTTACTTCGAAATGGCCGCACACCGACACTATTATTGTCAATTTATTCTCTAAACCAAACACCATATAGAGTAAGTACTACATACTTACGTTTATGTAGGAAATGCCATTGTCAACTTTAGGAATAACGTTAATCAGATCGGACTTTCTTCTGTAGGCCTAAAAAATATCCTTAAAAGGGAAAAAGAAGAATTAGCTGGTGATATATAGATGTAATTTTGATATTTTCGNTGATTCTGAACTTCTTTGATTAAAGCGTTGTGTTTGCTGTCTTCCACGTCAAAATGTTAATTTTGCATGTACAGATATGATATTCCATTTTATACGACACTCTTTTCCTTTTTAATCTCTTGTTAAAAGAAAGACATCATTCCATTTTAGCCTTAGTGACATGCTCTTAATAAAGTAATTTTACGTCATGTAAACCGAAGCCATACCGTTATCGGATTTATCATGGAAATCATATTCATCTTTCTTTTTATAATAACATGAATAGTTACAGTTCCAAACTTAAAAGAATGGAAAGAAACAAAAAAGCTAAACGGGGCAGGGCGGGGCAGGTTGAAAAAGAGAAACACTGTTAAATAGGGCAGGGCATGCTGATTTTGTGGCAGGGCAATACTTCACCTGCACCGCCCTGCCCTGTCCTATTGTCATCCCTAGCCCCTATGAGAAAGCTTCAGACTTCTGAAGGCTATAAATAATTCACATAGAAAAGAAGGAAGAAACTATCTGGGCAGGAAACCATGGCGAGAAATGGCAATCTCAAACGCTTGCATTCTTTCTCCTCGAGCAAAACCATTGCAATCATAAGATGAAATCTTATTGATGTTGAGATCAACACTAGTCTGCACAAGTTTCTCACCGACACGTTCCGCTGCTTCCTGTGATTGAGAGGGACAAAGTCAGGGATGATGCTATGACTTGAAAATTCCAAAATGCATTGGAACAAGAAGACATAGAAAAATGAGATCCCATCTTCAAATTAAGCAGTCTTGAAATACCACTCACTATAAAATTTGCACTAACATATTTGTAATTATGTCTTAATATGCTAAGGATACTCACTACAGTGCTGCATGGTGGATCACCCCGGATTGATTTTTGCAAAGTGCTCCCGTAAAACAAGGACTTCTTATTTTGGTCATCTACCAATGTAGCATATAACTGTTTTTCTGAGCAGAAGACTGAAAGTCTTGGATTTTCAGGAGTTCCATTAAACTTCCAAGACCGAAAAGAAGTTTAATGATTACAGTGAATCAATAAATTTATACGTATATGCTGTGTGTTTGTGCGAGAGAGAGAGTTCATGAAATGATTTTAGAGAACAATTAAGATTAAGCATTGCTTTTAGCAAGCCAAGGGGAAGAACAAATCAAGAAAAGGGCAAACAAACTTCATCAAACTGGAACAAGCCAAAAGATGTTTGTAGACAGCTTGAACTGAGCCCGAAGATGAGAAGCTAGCTTAAGCCACAAGTTTACAAAGGCAAGGCCAAGATGGATAACAAGGGCAAAGGTACAAATCCTCTACTTATTCCTACTAGTCATAGAGATATGCAATGTTTTAAATGTCAATGTGTGAGTAAAAATAACATATGAGTATCCTAATAGAAAAGCCATGTTGTCGAAGCCTGACGGTTCTTATGTAATAGGGAAATGCACGAAATATCAACCCCTTAGGTTAAATTCAAAGACATTGTTGGCTACTTCAATACAAAAATATGCCAAGAATCCAATAAACTCTTTGAATTTACCTTAGTCAATTTTCTACCTGTTGATACCCAATTTTGTCCTACCTTTCTTCTAATTAATTTTCTGGTGCTCCCTAGTCATTAATTAATGCTCTATCTTAATTATTTGTTACCTTTTATTACTATTATTGTTATAGTTATTGAATTAATCGGTCTATTATTATTATTGTTATTATTATTATTATTATTATTATTATTATTATTATTGTTATTATTATTATTATTATTATTATTATTGTTATTATTATTACTAAATGCATATACCTTAATTTTTATACACATTATATATGTATTTAGTTTAATATATATATATATATATATATATATTATATATACGTCAAATAGTACCATAAAGAATTACTTAAATTACAATACGTCAAATAGTACCATAAAGAACTAACTAAAAAATCCTCACATATACACAATTGGAAAAGAAGAATCGAAAAACAAAAACAACCTAAAACTAAANACCTTAATTTTTATACACATTATATATGTATTTAGTTTAATATATATATATATATATATATATATATATATATATATGTGTGTGTGTGTGTGTGTGTGTGTGTGTGTGTGTGATGCGCATAAATACACATTATGTAACACGCCATATATAGTGCTATATTATACACATATTTTTGGCATTTCATAGGGTTTTTTTTTTTTTTAAAGATATGTTTATTTNTTAATTAATGCTCTATCTTAATTATTTGTTACCTTTTATTACTATTATTGTTATAGTTATTGAATTAATCGGTCTATTATTATTATTGTTATTATTATTATTATTGTTGTTGTTATTATTATACCTTAATTTTTATACACATTATATATGTATTAGTTTTATACACACACACACACACTATATATATATATATATATATAGTGTGTGTGTGTGTGTGTGTGATGCGCATAAACACACATTATGTAACACGCCATATATAGTGCTATATTATACACATATTTTTGGCATTTCATAGGTTTTTTTTATTTTTTGAAAGATATGTTTATTTTTTTTATGATTGCTATTTTAAATGGTCATAGTTAAAAGACATTGAAGCATCAAGGAAATTTATAGTGGATAAATTGCAATCAAATCGTGTCAATCGATTTGTGTAATTAGCGCGATGGACTATTTTCAAGTTGTTTGCAAATAATGGTAATCCATACACCTCTACCACGTCTCTAAGTCTTTGGACTCCATTAAAAGAAGAAAGTTATTGAATTTTGGGAGAGATTCAACATAATTAGGAGTGATATTTGGCCAAAGGAAGGGGAAAGTTCCATTTATTGGGTGAAAGAATTTCATATTTGGATAAGTTCATTACTCAACGTAACTTTTATTTATTTATTTTTTCTTTATTTTTTCTTTTTTAAAAAAAAAATGATATATTAGTTTTACTGCTGCAAATATGTGTTTATTTAAGAAATTTTATTGAGTCCAAGCTATTAAGAAATGCCATGGTTTTCGGCCCAAACAAAGCCTTTACATCACCATATTTCAGCAGCCCATCATTTCTCAATAGCCCAATAACAGATTCAACAGCCCAGCTTTTTTATAACCTAAATTTGCTAACCTCTCTCTATCTCCCTCAAAACAGACGCCTCACTCCCTTCTCCATTTTCAGAAAATTCCAAACTCTTATATCTTTCAATCAGAGGAGTGACGCACCATTCTTGTGAAAAAAAGTCTCTCTACTCTCGTTAGGTATCTAGATATTCCAAAGGATATTCCCTTTCCTCTTTCTTGTTTGTGCTTGACAACATCAAAATCCAATTGAAGCAGACCATAGCTTCGCCAATTCGGGTAAGGACTGGAACAAGTCATGCCTTTTTGACCAAATCACGTGATGTCTGCAAAGTCCGTCCAAGAAAGGTCAACGNTATCTCAGTTTATTGTCAACACCTTTATTTCTAATTCTCGTCTTTTCTTTTTCTTTGTTTGGCATATGCACTTGGAGCAATGAGTCTTAATGCAAGACTCAACCCATACCAGCATGGAGTCACTACTATTGAGCCTTAGATTATGATGGACATCTAGAAGAAGGACAAGCAAAAAGCTTGGGGTCGCCTATGGCGGCCTTTGTTATTTACATTTACTCTGTTTCGAATCTTTAATTAATTTGATTATATTCTTTTGATTAGTTTAGTTCTATATTTAACTTGGGATTGTTGATTTATATTCTTCACTTAGTATTCTCATTTGGTTATTGGTAGATATCATCTATTTTATATAATAGTGCTCTTCCAGAATTTTTGAAAACCCATTTAAATTTCAGGTTGCTATCATATAAGTTCAGAATTGAATCAATCTTTTTTTGGAAAAAGAAAAGGGCGTGCTCCAACTGGAGTCGTTCAATTGTTTCTTGTAACATCATGAAAAATGTGAATTAAAAAAAAATATACAAAAAACGTGAATTTTTTTTTGTTAGCATACGTTCTTGTTAATTGAAAGGTTAGATAAACCATTAACCTTTATCCTTTTGAAGACAAGAAAAGAGAAGGGTACTTTTTTTAATAAAATATTTTAATCATCAGCAAACGTCTTTCTAAAGAGACTATATCCTTCAAATTTATATATGTATATTAACTAGCTGTAAGCTTTGTTTATGTAATAATATTCTTCAAAAGTTTATTAAAGTCTTTCAAAGGTAAACTACTCTATTCTAAGTTATATTTTGTCAAAATACCTCAAACGATATTTCTTGATATTTTTATACAGTACTTATTAACCTAAGCTTGGTCGGTTAACCGTTATTAATGGATTTTAAAAGGTGCTTTAAAAAACCTTCCTTTTAAAATATTTAAAACCCTTACTTAGAATCTTTAGGTTAAGAGCATAAGACAGAATTGACTTAAGCTTTAAAACAGGTGTCCTAATTCACCATAAAATAATTAGGTGGCGACTCTCTTAAAATTAATTAAACCTCAGAATTGCTAATATGTTATACTCTAATTTGACCCGATTTAAATGGGGTATAACAGCTTGGCGATTCTGCTGGGGACTCTAGGTTTTAAACCATAACAAACTTAGGTTAATAAAAATGGCTTTTGTGAATATTTTTTCTTTCTTTGTTACCTTATTTGAAAATGTGCTACTTCTTGTAAAATGTAATTGCTATCTTTTATAAACTGTTATTCCATTTTCACTTTCTCCACTTTTGGAAAATCACACTGAGCACAGACCTAACGGTTACGCGGTTTGCGGCCGTGCACTTTTTCAAAAAACACCTTTTAGGGGGAAAGTTTGTGGGTAAGTCGATCAGCGGTGCAATCGACAGTCACAACTTTCCACTCTCAAGTTGTCGACTTGGAAAAAGACCAGTCTAGAAAACCCACTCTTAGCCGACCTAGGATAGAGCTAAACCAAATCCCTTCTTAGGGGCATGCATCACGCAACCTTAGGAGGCTTAATACCCTAGGTGTATTAAGTCCATTAGTTAGCCTTATCCAAATGTCCAAGCGGGTTTATAACCCCGAGTGACACTTATTCATCCTTTATGTGCATTATTTGAAAGATAAACACACCTATTATGTGGACCACTTACTCCTAAATGGGAAACGGGTAGGATTAATCTTTTCTGTGATGCAGGAAATTATGAATCAAGTTGTCTACCCAAAGATCGGCATGGTGTTGGACATCCCTCCTAAACTAAAGGCATGGTGGAGAAACTTAGGAGAAAGCGCACAATTCGAAGTAAGAAAGAAGCTGGGTCATCTACCGTTACTTATGGAAGTCACAGCATGTAGGGAAATTATTGAGGCAGCAGTCACCTTTTGGGATGAAGAAAGGGCCGTATTCAGATTTGGAGAAAATGAGATGACTCCATTGTTGGAAGAGATTGGAGGCTTCATAGAGAATGCGAGTTTGTTATGGAAAGGCATACATTCTTGGCAGAACGCTGGCATGATTATTCCAAAAAATCCCTCGATAAAAGAGTTCCTTGAAAAGTTTGGTTTTGAGAAAGAAATTGGGCTAGAGCATTTGAAAGAATCCAAAATACCCCTTGACTATATGTTTGACATTTTTGGATGTTCAGGTGCTTTTCTACGACATCGAGAAGTATTCTCCTCACATGCTTCTTGGAGTGAAAAAAGGGTATTCGCTTTTTCAGTTTGTTTCCTCGGGCTCCTAGTATTTCCCCGAGGAGCAAAGCAGGAGATTCACACCCGACTTGTCATGGTTACTGATGCATTATTTAATGGCATTGATGGAAAGCCATACACCATAGTGCCGATGGTTGTCGCAGATATATACCGAGCTTTAGGCCTTTGCAAGAAAGGATTTAAACATTTTGAGGGATGTAATTTATTGCTACAGTTGTGGTTTATGGGGCATCTCCTAAAGATCAGTGGAAGCCAAGAGCTTTACAAGCAAAACGGTGCTAATCATATCACGTCATACATGATCCCAGTGGTTGCATTCAAGCATCTAAATAGTGTTAAAGGATGGGGCAA
Source organism: Nicotiana attenuata (assembly GCF_001879085.1). NCBI lineage: Eukaryota > Viridiplantae > Streptophyta > Magnoliopsida > Solanales > Solanaceae > Nicotiana > Nicotiana attenuata. The sequence continues at coordinate 28,160 of NW_017672422.1, read as the reverse complement.
GTTACTTAGCAAGTTGAATGACACCACGATTCAATGGATGTTTTCTTGGTATCCATCTGAGAATTTTGTAATCCGTGGAAAAATGCTACCTTACTTGGTTCTCATCGGGCTTCGAGGACTTCAACCATATGCTCCATTACGAGTTATGAGACAAGCCGGAAGAACGCAAGTCATACCGCAAGTTGATAACATGGATCATTATCGAATTGACTATGATAATGATAAAATTCCTTTTGCACAGGAAATTCTCAGGATGTGGAGAAACAAGAGAGCTATGGTCAGGGATACAATTGCACCAGATAGGTACCAAGCTGGATGTGACACTTTTTATTTAGAATGGTTACGTGCCCACCTTGAAGGTTCTGTCACAAGAGGGATTAATCTGGGTGGCCGAATCAAAGATAAGGCAGCCGAAGCTGAAATCAAGTATCGCCGGCTGAAAAGAAGGGTGTCCGAGTCTGAAGCAAAGCACAAGGAGCAGCATGAGAAGGAAAACAAAGAGATTGAAGTGTTGAGACAACGAGAGGAGATGCAGAAGCAACAAATAGAAATGTGGAAACAACAAGCTGTGGAAATGGAGCAAGGACTCAAAGATTTGGATGGTGACCTCGAGAAGCAATTCATAGAATGCTATTGCCAAGGACTGGACGAAGGAGGAAAGCTAGCCATGGTTTACCTTGTGAAGAATCGCCAGAAAATTGATGAGGCAATCAGAGCAGTGAAGAGGCTAAGGGGCAATGAAGAACCATCCTCAGTCAACTAGATTAGAACTATGTTGTAATCTTTATTTCAATTAAGGCTATGCCATTGTAATCGTTTTAGACTAAGGCAATGTTGGTATTTCTCTTTTAATTTATGTACTAAGCTTGAATCATCAATGAAAGTTTATTTTGGGATGTCTGATTAAGGAGCAATGTAATGATATATAATGGTGTGTTTATCTCTCAAATTTTCGCTAGGCCTACCTCTGGCACAAAGAGGTCCCGTGCATACTAGGACACGCTTATCATTGCTTGACTTATTTGTATTATTACGTGATTTGTTTGTTATGTGATATACTTGCTTTTAAACTTAACCACCACTTACTAACATTGTCTTTATTTTTTTTAAAGGTTTTTCTATTTTATCACTCCCCAAGGTTGATTTGTGTTGACTGCGAANTCAGAGGAGTGACGCACCATTCTTGTGAAAAAAAGTCTCTCTACTCTCGTTAGGTATCTAGATATTCCAAAGGATATTCCCTTTCCTCTTTCTTGTTTGTGCTTGACAACATCAAAATCCAATTGAAGCAGACCATAGCTTCGCCAATTCGGGTAAGGACTGGAACAAGTCATGCCTTTTTGACCAAATCACGTGATGTCTGCAAAGTCCGTCCAAGAAAGGTCAACGATCAAATTTAAAACGTTCATTTTGAATGAAAATTCCTTCAAGAATCCCGCCCAAATTAACCCTAGAAAAGCCCTAGTAGTTCTTCTATAAATACTGAGGTTTGGTAATAATTTAGGATAACTCTTGGAGCCAACTTCAAACAATTTTATTCTTCAAAAATACTCTAAAATTCTTAGTTGTGTGGCCTCTATTACTTTTTGCTATAACAGAGGAATTTTTCTTTGCAAAGTTCACGGTTGTAAGCTCGAGTTCAACTCCGAAGCCAGAATCTATAGACTTATTTGACGTGCCCAAGTTCGCTGCACCACAAAAGGTCAGTAACTTCTCACTTTTTTTTTCTCTTTTTCTTCTTAGATTAGAAGTAAATGTACATTCGTTCTTAAGATGGAGTTATAGTTTGTTTTATGCGTAAAAAGTATGCTCTAAGGTATTATTTGAGTATAAAAATGACTAATTATGTATTTTTGCTGTATGTGAACAAAATAAGAGAAGATTTAAAATACCAAAAATAGTCCCATGTTTGTTTCTTAATATAATAAACTTAGAATGTTTCCCAGCATACCCAAAGCTAGTTTTGCTTACAAATATGTTTGATGTATTCAAACGTATTTGCTTTTAATTTTTTTTAGAAAACTTAGAGGTGAACATTTCCTTGTTTAATTGACTGGTTCTGTTAGTTAGCAAAAAACATTTAAAAGGCTAATCATCTAATAAACTTAAGTCTAAGAATTACTTTAATACAATGATAGTATAAGAAGTAAATTCTCTTGATTTGCTGGACTGCAATACAAAGTGAATTTATACGTTTTGTTGTTGAGTACCATGATTCGATACTCCTTTTGTATTTTAATGAGTATATCTAAACTTGGCTAATCGTTGTATATAAAACTGCAATTTGTCTAAGAGTAAAAAGCATGTCTTTAAGAAGCTATGATGAACTTCTAAAAAAAACTTACTGTTTGAATGATGATTTGTTAACGAATTTTTATGTATTAGTTTTGGATGGTATTTTTTCACTTAAGAGAACCCGGTTTGAAGCAACTTAATATAATGATTGTTGGCTATCCGGATGATTTGCAAAGAAAATAATCCATGAAATGCAGTAGCTCTTTTTTAGTTCACACTCCAAACAATAGTTCTGTTAAGAAGTACCTACCGTGATCATCTTAATTGGATTTATAACTAAAATGGAAAGAAGTTGGGGGAGACCTAGCAAACATATGATATTGGAAACCTATCTAAGTAAGTTCTTGGGTGCTTTAGAAAATTTGCTTCCTGCAATATCATGTGAAGTTGTGTTAGTTTACTATTAGTTCAAAAAGCTAATACTACCATTTCCTTTCGATGTTAATAGGTATTATGCCATTTAGAATACTTTGATATCTAGTTTTAATACTTTAAGACAAATTAAGAATGCATGTTTTGTGTTAATGTGTGTTAAGGATCCTAAAAGTCTGATGCCATTTTGTCAGTTTACTAAAAAGCACGCGGCTAGGATTTTAATATCTAATTTTAAGACTTAAGATGGAAGTAGAAGCCATGTTGTTCTAAGTTCTGATAATCATGTCGGCTAGATTAATCAGTTTCATCTTTAGATCTCAAATGAACAAAAAAAGTTTTGTTAACTCAATATTTAGGTTATGGCAATATGCCTAAACTTAGAGATTAATGAATTTGCTGGTATAAGATTACTCAAGTTTTTAAAAAGAAATATTTCTTTTATTAACCTGCTGTATGTTTAGAACCCAATTTAAAGTTTACTGTTCTTTCTCAGTTTATTGTCAACACCTTTATTTCTAATTCTCGTCTTTTCTTTTTCTTTGTTTGGCATATGCACTTGGAGCAATGAGTCTTAATGCAAGACTCAACCCATACCAGCATGGAGTCACTACTATTGAGCCTTAGATTATGATGGACATCTAGAAGAAGGACAAGCAAAAAGCTTGGGGTCGCCTATGGAGGCCTTTGTTATTTACATTTACTCTGTTTCGAATCTTTAATTAATTTGATTATATTCTTTTGATTAGTTTAGTTCTATATTTAACTTGGGATTGTTGATTTATTTCTGACTTCTTCACTTAGTATTCTCACTTGGTTATTGGTAGATATCATCTATTTTATATAATAGTGCTCTTCCAGAATTTTTGAAAAACCATTTAAATTTCAGGTTGCTATCATATAAGTTCAGAATTGAATCAATCTTTTTTTGGAAAAAGAAAAGGGCGTGCTCCAACTGGAATCGTCCAATTGTTTCTTGAAACATCATGAAAAATGTGAATTAAAAAAAAATATACAAAAACGTGATTTTTTTTGTTAGCATACGTTCTTGTTAATTGAAAGGTTAGAAAAACCTTTAACCTTTATCACAAGACAAGAAAAGAAAAGGGTACTTTTTTTAATAAAATATTTTAATCATCAGCAAACGTCTTTCTAAAGAGACTATATCCTTCAAATTTGTATATGTATATTAACTAGCTATAAGCTTTGTTTACGTAATAATATTCTTCAAAAGTTTATTAAAATCTTTCAAAGGTAAACTACTCTATTCTAAGTTATATTTTGTCAAAATACCTCAAACGATATTTCTTGATATATTTATACAATACTTATTAACCTAAGCTTGGTCGGTTAACCGTTATTAATGGATTTTAAAAGGTGCTTTAAAAAACCTTCTTTTTAAAATATTTAAAACCCTTACTTAGAATATTTAGGTTAAGACCATAAGACAGAGTTGACTTAAGCTTTAAAATAGGTGTCCTAATTCACCATAAAATAATTAGGTGGCGACTCTCTTAAAATTAATTAAACCTCAGAATTGCTAATATGTTATACTCTAATTTCACCCGATTTAAATGGGGTATAACAGGAAGTAGGCTTGAAACGAAGTAAGTCTCTTTTGTAACCTTGTAAGAGGAAAATTTCCCCCTAGGTAAACTTAATTAATATATGATTAATTGTGGGGGCTACGTACGCACAAAGTGACGAGAGTCCGTACGTAGCTACTATTCCTGTTATGTCCGGGTAGTTCTAAGCTTACACCATGCTTTGTGGGTACCGTTATACGATTATAATTGTTGATTTGCATTGAATGGAACTATGTTGAAGATGTTATGATTTTAAGGATTTCAAGTAAATATTTATTTTGTTAAGAATTGAGGAAAATATTAAGTTATATTTATACTTAACCGCGTCGCAAGTATATGTCGCGAGCGAGGTGATTATTTCCAATACTCTCATGGGAGCGGGCCGTTTGCCTCGGCAGGATAGTAAATGTATATATGGTTCGGGCCGTTCGACCCTCGGCGGTGCACAGTTTACTTTTATGTTGGATCGGGCCGAACTTCCTCGGTGGTATTTGTGTGTGATAATAGAACCGTAACCCTTATAATTCATATGATTCATTGCTTGAAAAGTCACTTGTTTTAAATGAAGAAAGTGGCTAGTTTTATTAATTGGATGAAAGGATTTTCAGTATTATTCTTGTTTGAGCTTGTTGTTATCCACATACATTGTGAATTAAAATATTGAACTTCATATTATTATATTTGTTGGCCCTAGTAAGTGTCGGAGTCGGCCGCTCGTCACTACTTTTGCGAGGTTAGGCGAGATACTTACTGGATACATATTTCTATGTACTCATGCTGCACTTCTGTACTTGATTGTACAGGCTTTGAGGCAGGTGCATCTGGCCATCAGTCCGACGCATAGAGTGGACTCCTCAACTTGAGACTTTCCGGTGAGCTGCTCTTTTGAGTTGTTCTACAGCAGCTGCAGTCTCTCTTTTGTCTTTATGTTCCTGTCTATTCCTTTTCCAGACAGTAGGATAGTATGGTTATGTATATTCTACTAGATTGCCACACACTTGTGACACCAGGTCTTGGCACACACATTGGTAGACTTATGATGTTTTGGCTTGTCTTTATGATTGAGATTCGCATTTATTACTTCCATTTAAATATGCTTAAATTTTTAAACTCTAAATTCCTTAATCTATAATGGAAAGTTATCACGTACTAACTACTCAAATGAGAATTTACTATTTGATTAGTGTTGGCTTGCCTAACAATAGTGTTGGGAGTCATCACGGCTTAATATGCAATTTGGGTCGTCGTGACATTATTACAAATCCATGCACCATCATACAGCTCAGTCTTCCCAACTCTCAAGTCCACAAAAAACGTGATAACTATTACTCATATTCCCTTTTTCCTTTCTCCAATTCTGAAGCATTTCCCTTAATTTGCGCCTTGAGTAATTTTGGTCATGTGTCATTAATACATAATATCATATAGTAGGATTTCATCCACATTCATAGAGTAAGTACAAGGGAAGTGGTAATTGGTCCAAGGATGATTGATTGAATTTCCATTGTCAAGAAACTATATTATGCATGTGTGAAATTCAAAGAGTTCAAAAAGTATTTTTGAACGTGAACATTACTCACAGATGACTAAGACATATTCATCATCTTTTTTATATTTTAAATTCTCTTCTCACAACTTTAATCCATGGCTCAAAAGGACGGAAGCATATGATCAGTTTCAAAAGATGAAAACAGCCGAGGGAACCATAACAAAAGTGGTACCAAAAAACTTAGGCAAACCACCAAAACTGTAGCCATCACTTTTATTACAAAGCATAACTAGCAAAAGGGCAGGGCCCCTCTCCAATACACATATCAACGCATACGTTGTATCTCTATACTTTTCTTAACCACTCTCTATCAAAAAAAAAAAACTCTCTATCTCACTCTTTATATATTATTTCACCCCTTTTATTATTTTTACATTCTTTGGTATCTGTAGTAATTAATGGATGGAATAACAATTCTTCAATTTCCTCCATGTAGATTTGGTTCAACTCAAGCTGCAGCAACAGTGCCTCTGTGTAAAGGGTAGTTTTGTGCAGTTTCATTGGAAGAAGTGGACTTTCTCTTGTCCTTTTTTCTCAAGGCCTTTACAGGAGTCCGAAACCAAAATGTTGCTATTTTGGACTCAAAACACATAAATAGGTGTAAAAAAAAAAGGTAACAAAAATATATATAGCGCCAGAAATAGTGGCGCTATATATAAACGGTAACAGCACCGTTAAATATATAGCGCCACTATTTCTGGCGTTATACACTGTCAGAGTGATATAGCGCCACTATTTCTGGCGTTATACACTGACAGTGATATAGCGCCAGAAATAGTGGCGTTATATCCTTTTTTTTCCTGACCAGTACAATAATTCAAAATAAAGCGCCAACTTATTTGGCGCTATATATGTAAAAAAAAAAAAACTTCCCGGCTCCCCATTTTCTATATAAAGAGGTTAGAATCGCATAGAAATGCATTCAAAATTTTTTTTAACTCTTGACGTTTGTTGTTGTTAAATTCTCCAGCATTTTTTTATAATGTCTGAAGAGCGTAGGATAAGAGTTTCATTATATTGGGGTGGTGAGGTTGTGATGGAGAATAACTCCGTGGGCTACAGTTTACCTGCTAAGTGTCATGTTAAATTGCCACTGACGATGGAGTACGATACATTGATATCGTTGTTATGCAAAAAAATGAGTGTGAGGAAACGTTCCGTAATATTTAAAGTAACCGGAAGATATCCTTATTCCGTCACTCCGCAAGGGGTTGCTTTTTACTCGGAGTTTAACATCGACGATGATGAAACTTTGAGTGATTTTTTGAGGACTCCGGACGAATGTCGGGATTTTCTTGTAATCACAATGTTGGAGATGTACGTGAAGGTCGAAGACGTTCCAAACAATGAGGTTGTGCGTAGTAGAGATAACCCCCAGTCATCGCGGGGTTATTCTGGAACAGTTTTTGCCGGACAAGTTCCGGATGAACGAGTTATCTTTGATTTAAACTTATCACCGCCGGTGAATGAGCAGCGAGAAAATACTTTAAACCCTGCTTTCCATAACTCACAAGACGAGTGGTAAATTTTAATTTTCATTTGTGTTAATTATGTATATATTTGTTGTATTGAATTTGTCTTAACGCTCACATATTTAATAGGGGTTACCGGCCGGATATGAATTTTACAAGTGGCCCATCCGGTAGTCATCACCTAATTGATAACGTCCATCATGAAATTTTATCACATTACGACTTGTAAGTGAAGTGATTTACACAAAATATGAAAATTATTTATTAATTTAGTAGCTTATATTTTTGTTGGTTGTGCAGTGAAAACGAGCAAGTTGAACTCACTCAATTGCCCGAAAATGATGTATTACATCGGGACCTGGCAGATGCACAGAGTCAGGAACAGAACAGTGATTACGATAACAATGCGGATGAATCCGGGGATGAGACACCCTTTGCTCGTGAGGATGGTGATGCAGAGGATGAGGAGGAAGGACCTGATTTGAAGAGAGACCCCCCTAGACGAAGAGTGTATGAGTCCGAAGTGCCGTTTCATTCAAGAGAGATTCCTTACATTGATAACTTGCCAACCGTGCCGGATGTGGAAGCTCTCACAAGGGATTTTGATGAAATCCGGACAGCAATGTGGGATGAGTCTAGACCAACGGTGCTTGCAAAGGGGATGCTTTTTCCTGATAAAGCGCGCCTAAGCAGGGCTTGTAAAATGCACAACGTAAAAGAGTGTCATGAGATGCAGGTATGGGAGTCAAGTCCGACGGTATACAAGGTTGTTTGCCGCAGGTGGTTTTGGCCATGTAATTGGATGTTGCGTGCAACCAAGAAGAAGACAGGTATGTGGAAAGTGGGTAAATACATTCCCACCCACACATGCGAAATGGACACATTCAACGGAAATCACTTCAACTTGGATATTGACTTGATTTCTCTTGTTCTTATTCCACACATCGAACAGTCCATAAGGTATAAAATCAAAGAGTGCATTACATCAGTCCAACAGGAACATGGCCATACCATTACTAAAAGAAAGGCATTTCTCGGGCGCAAACGAGCGTTTGAAATAGTGTATGGTAACTGGGATAAGTCATTTGCAGATCTGCCTAGGTACATGGCTGCACTACAGCATTTTAACCCCGGGACGGTTGTTGAGTGGAAGCTTGAGCGAAGTGCAGGTAAACCAGAATATATATTCAATTACGTGTTCTGGGCGTTTAAACCAGCAATTGATGGTTTTTCGCATTGTCGCCCCGTAATATCCATAGACGGCACTCATGTCTATGGAAAGTACGATATCAAGCTGTTAATAGCCGTGGCAGTAGATGCTAATGGACAGATATTTCCTCTAGCTTTTGCTATTTGTGCCAATGAAAGCCAAGAGACGTGGACGTTGTTTTTGAACCATATGAAAGAGCACGTTGTGAAACAGCGTTCCGGTATCTGTCTAATATCTGATCGGCACGGTGGTATCTTAAGTTCCATGGAGAACTTGCCTGCATGGCAAGAACCTTATGCCTACCATCGTTACTGTGTTAGGCATTTGAAAGCCAATTTCCAGAAGGCATATCCCAATAAGGATCTGCATGATTTGATGTGGATGGCAGCAATAGACCACCAACAACATAAATTCTGGAGGCACATGGAATATATTAAGCAAGAAGACGAGGCAGCCTATCGTTGGTTAATGCGACATGACCCTGAAAAGTGGACTTTGCATGCGGATGGTGGCAGACGATGGGGAACTCTGACTACAAATGTGTCAGAGTCTTTCAACGGGTTATTG
>NW_017672422.1:7006-11805 GCF_001879085.1 Nicotiana attenuata | reverse complement strand
TGAAGCTGGGTACCTCAAAAAATAAATCTACAGGGCAGCTGATCTGCCTTCAGTCTCTCTACATCCGCCCTGAGCTCCTTCACGGACTCCCTGGAAGCCCGTGTCTTGCGCAGCTTCTTGTGCTCCTTGGCAAGCTCTTTGAGAGCCTTGCCATGTGATGCCACTGCCTTCACCAACTCGGCCTGGGTGCTGAGGATCTTCTCCTGGTTATCAAGCAACTTCTTCAAAGCATCCTTTATAGACTGTGGGACCTGAACTGGCGGAGGAGCCGACTGAGCTGCAATGGTGGAGGTCAAAGTGGACAACTTGGATGAAGCAGTATACATCTAGTTGTTCAGGCTCTGAAGTGTCTGGTGCAGTTTGTGGGCAGTGATAGGATGGGCCCGGGAAGATGGAATCTCCGGGCCAGCTGAGGTGGAAGGACCAGGAGGCAAATCTGCAGTAGTGGACGGTCCGGGAGGCATAACAGCAGTTGTGGAGGCAGGCTCAGTGGAGGCCTCTACCTCAACTAGATCTTCAGACTGGCCAGTTGGGGCAGAAGTCGGGGGCTTGTAGTTCTTGTCCTTGGGGTTGTCTGGCCCCCTCAAATTGTACCAGGAGAATGGAGCAACCGATTTGGCCTTGACATCATACGGCTTCTTTTCCACCTCCAAGCCACGGAAATACATAGAGAGAGTGTTGGGGAAAGGGTAGTTCTGGTTAGCTTCCGCACCCACAAGAGAGATGATGCGGGACATCACATTCCCCACGTTGATGGGGTAACCCGCCATGATTGATGCAACCAAAACAGCCCGGGAGATAGGAAGAGTCTGGTCATGTGTGGTAGGGTCTCGCCTGCTGCAAACGAAAGTCTCCCAACCCTTAGCTTCGAAGTTCAGGGTCCCCCTCAGAATTTTTACCCCCGCAGTCAACCACTCAGGAACGGTACTTGAGATTGCCAAGTATTGTGCTAACCATGGACGGACCCCCTCACCCATCTCTAACTTTGCCAAATATAGAGTCTCGTCCTCTTCATTGAAGCCCAGATATTCATTCAGATATTGCCCGTCGAACAACACCTTTTTGTTTCGAACCTTGGTCACCTTAGAATCCTTGACGATGTGGGCCACATTACAATAGAATTCCCTGACCATATGTTCATTTGCCTCAATACACTCCTCCATGAAAAACTCCCAACCCACTCTAGTTCTAAACTCCCTTTGCACGTTCGGGTTGTGGGGAAGTAGATCTTTGTCAATAAAGCTCCTCTCCGGTATCAAATGTCTCACCGGACACCACTCCCTAAACTTATGATATGCAACTTGGCTCACAAATCTATCCTCCCACTCCTCAGGTTTTCTAGTTCTAGCAACGCCTCCGACTTGAGGCTCACCACCCTCAGCACCCTGTACCTCCTCCTCATTTCTGCCTGCACTCTACCCAGATAATGAAGCTGTGGGGGAGGTGTAGTCGTCTCCACTACCTGCTTTCGACCTCTCAGATGAGTCAGAAACTACATTTACTGGCCTCTTGACAGTGGGTGATGCTGGAGGAGTATCAGTCAGTTGGAAGTGGGTGGTGATGTGAGTTGGGACTTAGTATGAGGAGATGTCCTGAGATGGTATATACTCGCTCCCCGAGGAATGGGAAGCAGCTCTATCTTCAGCTTTTATCAATTTCTGAGTCTTTTTGATGTTTTCCCGAGCTTGGGGAGTGAGTTTTACCACTCTCTTTCCTTTGCCCCCTCGGGAGGAACCACCTCTCCCGGGTTGTTGTGATCCTTTGCCACCTCTTTGTTTAACCATTGTCTGCAAGCACACACATCTAACATTGTTAGTCTAAGCACAGGCAGTGAAACAGATGCAGAATGAATTGCAGAACAGAAGCCAGACAGTTGCAGAAACAGTTGCAGTAACTGGCCAGTGCGGGCCGCACAAAATTGACGTGCGGCCTCACAGGGGCCACCGCGGACCGCACAATATTGACCGCGGTTTGCACAAGTCAAAGTCCCTCCACACATGCTCTCTGAATCTACCCACCGCGGACTGCACAAAGTGGTATCGCGGCCGTGGTGGGTCAGCGCGGCCCGCACAAAGTGCAATGCGGCCGCGCTGGGCACAAGTCAACCTTCAGAACATAAGCACCGCGGACCGCACAAATGTGACCGCGGTCCGCGAAGGGTGCTAAGTTAGGGCACTGACTTAGGGTTTCTAATATTTGAAATTTTGTTCAAGTTTTCACCCTACTGTGTCCCTACTCGATTTACCCAGTTAATAAAACTCTTCAGGCCCACAAAGAAATTAACAAATTACAAACCTACGCTAACAATCAGAGAAAAATGGTAAAAAGGAAGAAGCTATGAGCTGAAATAAACAAAAACTAAAATTAAGATAAAGATATGATTGAGATGTTACCAGATGAGTATATGCAATGGAAGTAGTCACTCTAAGCAAGAGTTACAGTCAAAGAAAACGAGGATGAACAGTAAAAAGGGCCCTGAGAGTTTAGGGTTCGAAAAGGGTAAAGGAGACCCTTGAGGTCTATTTATAGAAAAACCAGTGGGACCCAGCCTTACCTACCAGCGCGGCCGCACAAAACGGACCGCGGACCGCGCTGGGTTTGTTTCATTGAAGCTTGAGAAGGCAACCTCCGCGGTCCGCACAAAAGTGACCGCGGCCGCGGAGGTCCACCGCGGTCCGCACAAAATGGAATGCGGCCGCGGTGGCAAACTTCAGAGAGTCATCATTTCTTGCTCACCCCAGTGCGGACCGCACAAAATGGCCGTGCGGCCGCACTGGAAACTTCAGAGACCTGACATTTTTGCACTTATGCCCTGCACTGCATCAACTCAATCCCTGCAACATCTCACAACCAATTAGCTCAAAAATCAATCCTAACTACCAAGAAAATCAAAGAAAATAAAAAGAAAAACACATGGGTTGCCTCCCAAGAAGCGCCTGATTTAACGTCGCGGCACGACGCGGGTTACCATCTCATCATTTCAATTGAACAACAGCCACCACATGGCTATCATCAAACTTCCCAAGATAATGCTTCACACGGTGCCCATTCACTCTAAAGACTTCACCACTTTTGTTCTTCAAATCTAGAGCACCAAATGGGGTCACACACACAACTTCGAATGGCCCACTCCACTTTGATTTCAGCTTTCCGGGAAACAACCTTAGACGGGAGTTGAACAAGAGGACCAAATCACCAACTTTGAACTCCTTTCCACGAGCATATTTGTCATGTAGGTACTTCATCTTGTCCTTATACAAGGACGAACTCGAGTATGCATGGAACCGGAATTCATCAAGTTCATTTAGTTGCTCAACACGAAGATTGGCCGCAACATCCCACTCAAGATTAAGCTTCCTCAAGGCCCACATAGCTTTATGCTCCAATTCCACTGGTAGGTGACATGCTTTCCCAAACACCAACCGGTACGGAGACATACCAATTGGGGTCTTGTAAGCGGTCCGGTAAGCCCATAGAGCATCATCCAACTTTTTAGACCAATCGGTCCTATTGGCATTGATAGTTTTGGACAGGATGCTCTTGATTTCTCTATTTGATACTTCAACTTGGGCACTTGATTGTGGATGGTAAGGTGTAGAGACTTTATGGTTGACACCATACTTGGAGAGTAAGGTATCGAAAGCCCTATTACAAAAGTGCGATCCTCCATCACTAATGATTGCCCGGGGTGTACCAAACCTTGCGAAGATACTCTTTTTAAGAAATGCCACTACACTCCTAGCTTCATTATTAGGCAAGGCCACGGACTCAACCCATTTTGACACGTAATCCACTGCTACTAGAATGTAAGTGTTCCCACACGAGCTAACAAACGGACCCATAAAATCAATACCCCAAACATCGAAGACATCAACTTCCAGAATTGTGTTAAGAGGCATCTCGTCTTTCTTGGAAATCCCTCCCGCTCGTTGGCATTGATCACATCTCTTTACCAAATCACTAGCATCCTTGAACAAAGTCGGCCAATAGAAACCGCAACTCAAAACCTTCGAAGCCGTCCTCACCCCTCCATGATGGCCACCATAGGGGGAGGAGTGACAAGCCTCCAAAATACTCAATTGTTCACATTCCGGGACACACCTTCTAATCACACCATCCGTGCAAATCTTAAACAAGTACGGATCATCCCAATAAAAATCCAAACTATCCCGTTTGAGTTTCTTCCTTTGGTTGGAAGAGAGCTCACATGGGACAATTCCAGTCACAATGAAATTGGCAATGTCTGCGAACCATGGCATGTCACACATTGACACCGAAAGAAGTTGCTCGTCGGGGAATGTATCATTTATCTCAAGGCCGTCACATGGCCTCCCTTCTTCCTCCAAGCGGGACAGATGGTCCGCAACTTGGTTCTCACTTCCCTTCCGGTCCACTATTTCTAAGTCAAATTCCTGAAGAAGTAACACCCATCTCATCAATCTTGCCTTTGGAATCCTTCTTGGTCATCAAATACCTAAGGGCGGCATGGTCCGTGTGCACAATCACCTTGCCCCCATAAGATATGGCCTAAATTTCTCCATGGCAAATACAATGGCCAATAACTCCTTCTCCGTCACTGTGTAATTCCGTTGAGCTTCATTCATAGTCTTACTTGCATAATACACGGGATGGAACATTTTGTTAACCCGTTGACCCAACACCACCCCCACCGCAACGTCACTTGCATCACACATTAGTTCAAAGGGCAAACTCCAATTAGGTGCGGTAATGATAGGGGTAGTGGTCAACTTGTGCTTTAAAAGTTCAAAGGCCTCCATGCATTTTTCATCAAAAACAAA
>NW_017672422.1:0-3319 GCF_001879085.1 Nicotiana attenuata | reverse complement strand
TGAAGATGAGGTGCCTCTTGTTCCTCAAGGACAAAGGAGAGGCCGACAGGCTAATGATAATAATATTCCAGACCCTCCCCCTGCCACCTCCCAGAGCTGTACCTCGAGTGCTTCCCAACCAAGGATATGCTAGTGCAATTGTCCCACCCCGGATCCGGGCGAGAAATTTTCAAATTACCAACGTGATGTTGACATTGTTGGAGCAGCGAGGGTATTTCACGGGTGCTCCCCATCAAAATGCTTACAAGAACCTTAAAGGATTTGTTGATACAGTGTTGGGGGAGCAGGCAAACGAATAGTGCCCGACGGATGCCTTGCACGTAGAGATTATCCCCTTTCTCTCTTCGAGGAAGGCGTTGGATTGGCTGGAGACGACTCCCCAACCACTCCATCCATACATGGGATGAGTTTGCGGATAAATTCATTGTAATGTTTTCTCGCTGGGTCACATGGCAACCTTGAGGGATGAAATCTTAGATTTCAAACAGGAGCCCAACGAACCACTGCATGAGATATGGGAGCGATACCGGACTATGGTGAAGGAATGCCCGAATAATGATATGACTGAGGATATGATACAACAGGCATTCTGCCAAGGCATTAACACAACAAATCAGTGCATAGTGAACCAACTAGCCGGGGGAATCAACCCAAATAGCAAACACCCATAGTCAATCTAACCCTAGATGGCAACACCCATCAATTACCTACACTAGGGTTGAGCCACAACCCTAGCTAATGGGTTTAGCTACACATGCTTGAAAGAGAAAATGAAGAAATAGATGAAGAAGAAGACATATTAATTGAATACTAAATTAAAGTACAAGAATCTATCGTTAAATTGAAGCTAAGATGCCAAAAATGGCTACACAAGTTGTTCTCACGAGCGCAGCCCAATTCTGAAATTAACTGATGACCTAAAAATGGTAAAATATCCTATTTATACTAGGCTGGAAAAATTGGACAAAAATACCCCTACGGGGTCAGTGCGGGCCGCACAAAATGGACCGCGGCCGCACAAGGCTCCTGAAATTCAAAATTTAGCTCTCTGAAGTGGGGCTCCGCGGACCGCGTAAAATGGATCGCGGAGGAAGCTGGCGCGGTCCGCGCAAAGACGACCGCGGACCGCATGGGTGTGGACTCTGAAAACTTCAACTCTCTGGATCTCTATTCAGCGGACCGCACAAAATTGACGTACGGCCGCGGAGCCTTCACCGCGGACCGCGAGATATGTACCGCGGCCGCATTGCCCTTAAGCCCAGTTTGCCAACTCTCTGAATCTCCTAGTGCGGCCGCATACCAATTTGTGCGGCCCGCACTAGGCCTTCTTCCCTTAGATTTCTTGGTCTTTGATACTTGAACAGGTTTCACTCCTTTGCCAATCTTTGACATTTCGTCACTTTGTCGATCAAACCTGCAAACAAGCACAACCTGTGAGCCTTTTGGGACTATTTTGTACAAATACATGATCAAAGCATAGGCAAGTAGGGGCATAAAACGTATTAAAATCCTAACTTATCACACGCCACACAGATAATGCCCCCAAATCTTCAATGCGTGAACTATGGCTGCAAACTCCAAATCGTGAACCGGATAGTTCTTCTCATGAATCTTCAACTACCGCGAAGCATAGGCAATAGCCTTGCCATCCTGCATCAACACTGCACCAAGTCCAATACGAGATGCACCACAATAAACTGTATAAGGCCCGGAACCTGTAGGCAAAACCAACATCGGTGACGTAGTCAGAGCTATCTTGAGCTTCCGAAAGCTCGCCTCACACTCGTCCGACCATCTGAACTGACACAACATGACCCAAGAATGCAACTGAACTCAACCAGAACTCACACTTCGAAAACTTGGCGTACAACTGACTATCCCTCAAAGTCTGAAGAACCACTCTAAGATGCTGCTCGTGCTCCTCTCGGCTGCAGGAATATATCAAAATATCATCATGGAGACTATCACGAACGAATCCAAATAAGGCCTGAACACTCGGTTCATCAAATCCATAAGAGTTGCTGGGGCATTTGTCAATCCGAATGACATCACCAAGAACTCATAATGCCCGTACCGAGTACGGAAAGCTGTCTTAGGGACATCGGATGCCCTAATCCTCAACTGATTGTAGCCAGATCTCATGTCAATCTTTGAAAATACCTTGGCACCCTGAAGCTGATCAAACCAATCATCAATCCTCGGCAATGGATATTTATTCTTGATTGTAACCTTGTTCAATTGCTGGTAATCAATACACATTCTCATTGACCCATCCTTCTTTTTAACAAACAACACCGCCGCACCCCAAGGCGAAACACTGGGCCTAATGAAGCCCTTCTCAAGCAAATCTTGCAACTGCTTCCTTAACTCTTTCAACTCAGGCGGGGCCATACGATATGGCGGGATAGAAATGGGCCGAGTGCCCGGAACCAAATCAATGCAGAAGTCAATATCCCTGTCGGGTGGCATACCCGGCAGGTCTGAAGGGAAAACATCAGGAAACTTACGAACAACGGGCATAGAATCAATAGAAGGGACCTCAACACTAGAATCACGAACATATGCCAAATAGGCCAAATACCCCTTCTCGACCATACGCCGAGCCTTCACATACGAGATAGCACTGCGGGTAGAATGACCAGGAGTCCATCTCCACTCTAAACGAGGCATACCCGGTAAAGCTAAGGTCACAGTCTTGGCGTGACAGTCCAAGATAGCGTGGTAAGGTGATAACCCGTCCATCAGCAATATAACACCGAAATCATCCATGTCCAGAAGAAGCAAATCTACACGAGTCTCAAAACCTCCAATAACCACTATATATGAACAATGGACGTGATCCACCACAATAGAATCACCCGCCGGCATAGACACATAAATAGGGGCACTCAAAGAACCACTAGGCATGACCAGATGCGGCGCGAAATAAACTAAAGCTTCTCTGCTACAAACCAGAACAGTACCTGCACCTCCACCTCTAATACCTTTACCTCCACCTCTAGCATCTCTACCTCCACCTCTAATACCTCTGCCTCCCCCTCTAATACCTCTCTCTGTGTGATGTGGAGAAACTTCTCCAGAAATAGCTGCGTGAACTGCTCCCAAGTCGAAGTTGGCGATCCGGCTGGTCTAGCCAAGCAATAATCTCTCCACAAAGTCTTGGCGGATCCAGACAAGCGAAAAGTAACAAAATCGACCCCATTGGTCTCAACTATCCCCATGTTTCTGAGAACCTCATGACAACTGTGTTGATAATCCTGGGGATCCTCAGTAGATGCCCCGCTGAATGTAGTAGTGAAGAGCTTGGTGAAACTTATCC
>NW_017672421.1:141398-193078 GCF_001879085.1 Nicotiana attenuata | reverse complement strand
CACTTCTTGTCAGATCGGCTGTTGATATTCGAGTCTGCTTGGCGGCACAGAAGAATCTTAGAGTATCTCTCATGGAATGATTGAGTACTAGAGGTGAGTTATATATGCGAGTGGCGAAATTGGGATCAGATATGGTAATTCGTGTGTTTTAGGGACTTGGAGATCGGAAGCTCCCATATACAGGTTAGCTCGTGGTGGTGGATGACAAATGTGGGTAAGTTAGTCAGATGTTAGTATGCGCTATGATTCAGTCATTGTGAACGTTCGAAGGATTATTTATCTATTGTGGGTAACTAGAATTGATGTGTAGTCCATTGGGAGACCTATATGGATATGTGTCCGGCATCGAGACGGCTTGTTGACCTTGAGTTGCTGCTGGCGAGGGGTGTGTTGATTCGGTTGTTAATGAGCTATTAGCAATTAGGGGGATCTATGAGTTATCTCTCAATGTTGTGAGACGTTACGATCTGTTGGTTATAGGCACCTATGGTGCGGTTCTATCGGATATGTTCTATCGGGCTTGCGTGGTATGTGTTACTTATTTCACCGTGGGTGTAATGATTTGTTTCGGTTCCCGACATCAAATTGTGCGTGGCTGTCGATTTTGATCATAGTGACTCGAGGTGTTTCATGTGTAACAGTGTTTGGATGGGATCGCGCATTGTGGCGAGGCTACGTGGGAACATGACCTTTCGGGGTAGATTCATGTGTTCTATTTCTATGATGTGAGACGGGGTCTCAGCTTTGTGTTGTGATGGTATTGATGAGCCTGGGGTACAGCTCTTTCGTCTGGGGGTCATTTTCATGATTTGAGGATATTCAAACCGTTTCTTATTGGTGTGCGAATTATGTAAGTTGTGGCTTAGGCCTGTATTGATGTGTCATGTCACCAGAGAGGTGTGTTGGATTCGAGGTGATCGTTGGGGTCATTAATGAATACGAACGGATTTGATTTCATCTTGTTGGAAGGATAAACTCGAGGTTCGGCTCGGAAATCTGCGGTGGTATTAGCCAAAGGGAGGTGTCTTCATGAATGGTTGACCTGAGAGATGGTTACGGTTTATTGCATGTTTCATTTATCATTAGCAGTATATAGAAGTGTTGGAATTAGCTGCTGTGAATAGAAGTTACAATTTCGAGTGTTTGAGTTATGTGGTATATCATATGATTGCACCGAGGTTGCAGGTATGGGGTATTACAGCTGGCTCGGACTTATTCTGAATATAGATGTGAGGTTCTGATCTTGTGTACGATTTAGGAAAAGGGAAATGTGGTTCTATGATTTATTGGGCTAGACTGGATTGTGTGATTTTAGTAAAAATGTGCTATCGGACCTATATGAGATAGGGTGACGTGGGATCACCCCCGGGTATATGCATGGCAAGGTTATTCAGCGATTGGTTGGCTTCTGGAACAACTCTGAGTACGTTCGAGGACGAACGTGTGTTTAAGAGGGGGAGAATGTAACGACCCGACCGGTCGTTTTGAGCTTTTGCGCTTTGATCACCAGTTCTCGGGCGTGACTTGCCCGTGTTATGTATTGCGACTGATATAGATTGTTGGTTTTGGTTTTCAGGAAAATTTGGAATGAATTTGAAAGAAACAGTTCAGTTGAAAGCTTTGAATTTGAAAGGTTTGACCAAGAGTTGACTTATTCGTATATGATCTCGGATCGGAGATTTTATGATTTGGTTAGCTTCGTTAGATGATTTGTGACTTAGGAGTGTGATCGGAATTTATTTTGGAGGTCCGGTGTAGAATTATGCTTGAATTGGCGAAGTTAGTATTTTGGCGGATTCCGGTTGATAGGTAAGATTTTGATCCGAGGGTCGGAATGGAATTCCGAGAGTTGCTATAGCTTCGTTAGGTGATTTTGGATGTGTGTGCAAAATTTCAGGCTATTCGGAGGTGATTTAGTTGGGTTTTTGATCGAATGCGTGTTTCGGAAGTTTTTGAAGAAACTTAGGCTTGAATTTGATGTAAATTGATAATTTTGGTGTTAGTTGAGGTGTTTTAATGATTGGAGTAAGTTTGAATAATGTTTTAAGATGTGTTGATACTTTTGGTTGAGGTCCCGGGGACCTCCGGGTGATTTCGGATGGCCATCGGGATAAATTTGGACTTGCAGCATCGCTGATAATGGCTGGTATCTGGTATTTCCGCATCTGCGGAAAGGGGGCCGCAGATGCGGTTCCGCAGATGCGGTAGGAAAGGCGCAGGTGCGGAAATGGAACCATGGAAGGGCTTCCGCAGAAGCGGATGGAGGCCCGCATATGCAGCGCCCGCAGAAGCAGGTAGGGACCGCAGAAGTGGTCCTGGGCGCAATAGAGTATATCCCCAGAAGCGGAAGAAATGCCGCAGGAGCGGCGACCGCAGAAGCGGTAAAGATGCCGCAGAAGCGGAAGTGACTGGGCAGAGGTATTTAATTTCTTCTTCGCGAATTTTTGAAAGAGATAGACATTTCACTTCGGACTTGGAGCATTGTGGGCGATTTTGAAGAGGGATTTCAAAGGGTTTTGATCAGGTATGGATTCTTGGACTTAAAACATGATTTTATGGTGTAAATACATGTATTAGAGCTGGAAAAATAAGGAAATCAAGGGTTAAAAATGGAGGTTAGGGCTTGAACTCAAGAGAGGTAAGAATTGGGATTTGAGGGGTCAATTGGACCCCGATTCTGGTAATTTTGATATGTATAGACTCGTGGCGAGATAAGGAATCCGATGATGTTAATTTTCTGATTTTTCGAGAAGTGGGCTCGGGGCTCGGGTTTTGGTAATTTCGGGATTTGTGCCCGTTATTGTTTGTTTTTGCTTGGGCTTTGTTCCCTTATTATATTTTGACGTATTCGCTCTGGTTTTGGATAGATTCGACGCGTGTGGAGGCCGATTTGAAGGGCAAAGGCGTCGCGAGCTAGAGATTTCGCCGGTTCGAGGTAAGTAATGATTGTAAATACTGTCCTGAAGGTTTGAAACCCCGGATTACACATCGTTGTGTTACTTTGAGGTAACATGCACGCTGGATGACGAGCGTGGGGTAGAGCACCGCTGGGGATTGTGACATTGTCCATCCCGAAAGAGTACTTTAATGCGCATTTGATAGTTAACTCTTTGATATTATTGTGTTTTGGGATGTATGCCATGTTTGGGGCCTTGTGCCGACCTGTTGAGACCCTTAGGGGCATTTTTACTATTTTTCCTCACTATATGTGTTGATAGCATATCCTCAGTCATGTTTTACCGGCTTATTATTTATTTCCACCAAGATTTTCCGGTTATGAAGTGTTTATGAATATTGTTTTGCCCGAGGGGCTGTTTTACGAACTATGCTTTGTCCGAGGGGCCGATTATGGCTTTAATCGCTATTATTCATTTAACTGGTATTGAACCCCTATTGAAACTGCTGGAAGGTATTTCAAAATGTTTTTTTACTAAAAGTTGGGTTTTAAAAGGAGAGGTTGACTCGTATTATGATTTGAAAGCCTGTTGTGTTTATTGATCCTAACGTGAATGTGGATTCATTGTTTCCTACTGCTCAGTCTTTATTTACTCTTATTACTTACTGGGTTGGAGTACTCACATTACTCCCTGCACCTCGTGTGCAGATTTAGGTATATCAGAATCCGGTCGCGGATGTGGGTTGGTTCAGGCACGGAGTCTTCAGAGTTGGCAGGTGGCTGCATGACGTCCGCAGAACCACTCCCTTCCGGACATTGCTATTACTGTATTTAGTACATCATTTTAGACTTGTCGTTGTATTTAGAGCAGGATAGATGCTCATGACTAGTAACACCCCGATGTCGGGCTTGTATTTTTATTCCGCGCTGTTATTTTCAGAAGTTGTTATGAAACGTTGTTTTAATTAAAGGCTTAATCCTTTAAAATCTCATGAATGGTCTTAATCCCTTTAAGCTCATATGGATTACTACGACTTATCCTAATATTAAAGTACGGGATGTAACATCCTCCCCCCTACCCCTTTAAAATATTCATCCTCGAATGTTAACTCTTAGAGATTTACAAAATTTTCACTTGGGTCTCCTCTGTAAACTAAACTAAAACTCAAACTATATCCGAAGTCTCGACTATTCACAACCTTTGGTAGTTGATTATCTCGTATCATCTTCACCTTTACTTTACTTACCTTTCAATCTTGTGTCGTATCTTCTGTTTCTTTCATAACCTCCCTTCAACATAGGTGGAAGTTATGCCTTAAAGCTCTATTATAATACCTGTACCTCAGGTGCATACAAAATCAAGAGAAAGCTTTGTACTAACTTCTTACGACTCAACTCTATGGCACGATCTGGAAACAAAAGAAGGGTAACATTTCCTAAATGCCCTATAGCCTCTCAGTTATAAATGTGGCGCACAACACACCCATAAGTGAGACTCTACTAGGCATGGCTTTGTAGACTCCCTAGAACACGACCCGCTCTGTTACCACTTTGTCACGCCCCAAACTTGGGGAGGCGTGGCTGGCACCCGGTGCCGTACTGGCCCGAGCGAACCACTCTGTAACTCATTTTTTTCTTTGTAACTATCATGGTCCAACATGGCCACAACTCATAATGTATAACTATAAGTGGGCAAACATTGTATCAATGAACCATCTTTCTTAAAACATGAATACATATGGGCCATTAAGGCCTCTGACATACTTTACAAAATGAACCTTTTTCTACAATGCCTCTAAGATTATTTGACATCAAATGGTACAGGGTACCGGTCTACCCATAAGTCTATAGCAAAACTCTGACGCGATGACTCATAGACTCGACTGCACTCCGAATGGGGCGGAGTCTTATCGATCCTTTGCTGAATGCCAATCTCGTCTACTATGTGGGCTCGTCAAATAGATTATCTATACCTGCAGGCATGAATGCAGCGTCCCCAACAAAAGTACGTCAGTACGAATAATGTACCGAGTATTTAAGGCGGAACTGAAAGATAACATTAAGTCAATATTAATTAAAGACTTATATGAGTCAAACTGAATCTCTGAAGTGCCACTGTATATGCATACTTATTATACTCATATATATATACTATCCTTCTGTTTTAGACTATTATCCATATCTTATGATGCATGACTGCCCAACTGATCAGTGGTAACTGCCTGATCGGCCTTCCCACGGTGGTAAATGCATGACTGCCCGACTGTTGCGACCCAAAATCCACTAGTCGTGATGGAACCTAACCCAACTCGCTAGGTAATTCAACTATTAACTATCCAATTCCATTAAAGTCAACCAAACAATTAAATAGATAAGTTAACTGAATTTTATATATTCCCCAAGGACTGGTAGTACAAATCTTGAGCTTCTAAGAATAGAGTTTACAAAGCAGATATGAAGAAAATATATCTTCTATTTGAAAAGTACATAAACAGAATTTTATAATCTAAGGCTTCCGTGAACAAGAGGCAGCTACAGCAGGAACGCAACCATCGAACACAGCAACATCGGTATCCGGGATCTGCACGCAATGTACATAAAGTGCAGTATGAGTACAACCGACCCCATGTACTCAAAAAGTAACAAATCTAACCTTAGGTTAAAAGCAGTGACGAGTTGGAACATAGGTTGGGTCCAACACCAATATCCAATAACAGTTCATAACAATGTAAAACATATAAATAAGGAAGTAAATCAGAGATAAAGTATTCAACTTTTTCACAGTTTTCCCAAAATAGTTCCGCCTTTCAAAAGTATCAGTGAAAACCCAAATTCTTTACCGAAAATGTCGTAAAATATGAGATAGTTTGAAAATTTGTATTTTCTTTTCCAAAGCTTTTCACAATACATAAGATGTTTCATTTTCTTTCTAGATAGCAAGTGTGAGATACCTCTCTATGACCACATATCAATGGGTGTAAAATGTCATGAATGACGTGATATCGTACAGTATGAGGAAAATGTGTCTCTACGCACGTATGTCATATATGCATGCCAATGTCATGTATCTCAGAGATGAATCATTTACTCACACTCTCAGAGTACTCAACCTTACTGTATCACACATTTCACTCATCATAATCAACCACTCGGTACTGTATATGGCCCATATGGCCCGGGGAAGATCCATCTCGGAATATATACATCACTGACTATAAGTCACCCAATATCGAGGAAATAGGCCAATCCAGCCTCATGGAGAAGATCCATCTCCATACCAAGGGAAGATCCATCCCTGAATATAATCAACTGCGCTCACTGGGGGGTGTGCAGACTCCGGAGGGGCTCCTACAGCCCAAGCGCTATAATCGTTGCATGGACAAATCACGTGCTATAACATCAACATCAGAATCTGCACGGACAACTCACTTGCTATAACATCAATATCAGAATCCGCACGGACAACTCACGTGCCATAGTCTCAACATCTTATAATCAGGCCCTCGGCCTCACTCAATCATCACTCTCCAGTCTCACCCACGGGCTCACAATGTCATGTAAACTGACCCAGAACAATGATATGATGTATCAATAAGCAACAACTGAGATTGGAATATGATATGAATGCATGAATGTGTGAGTACGATATATCAATGAAATCAATGAGATGACAGCAAGAAACGACCAGTATGGGTCCCAACAATATCTCTATAAAGCCTAAACATGATATTTAGCATGATGTACAACTCAATTATTTTATCACATGGTGGAAAACACAAATATCAACAAACTGGGCCACTAAACCCTGGAAATAACAGAGTCACAACTACAGGGTGAACGCCCACACGCCCGTCACCTACCATGTGCGTCTCCTCAACACCAATCCCATTACACATAATTCGGGCTTACATACCCTCAGCACTAAGTTTAGAAGAGTAACTTATCTTAAACAAGCTAATTCCGACACCGAGCAAGCCAAACGATGCTCCGAGAAATACCATCATGCTCGTTCCGACATCCGAACAGTTTGAAACTAATAAAAACAACTCAAATACATCAAACAATGCTAAAGGAACCAATCCCAATCGAAAAAGGTCGAATCTTTAATCAAAAGCCCAAAATCAGCTAAAAAGCTCAACCGGACCCGCACCTCGAAACCCGACAAAACATACAAAATCCGTCAAACCATTCAATTACGAGTTCACCCATACTAGTTTCACTCAAATCCAACTCCGAATCGGTGTTCAAAACTCAAAAATTCATATTATGAAACTTTAGGCCAAAACCCCCAAATTTTTCTTTAAAATTCATCAACCAAAAGCTAAAATCGAAGATAGATTCATGAAATATAACTAAAAGCGAATAGAAACACTTACCCCAATTCATATTCATAAAATCGCCTCGAAAATTGCCCAATTCCGAGCTCCCCAACTCAAAATATGTTAAATGCACAAAACCCTCGTTTTAACACTATTCTGCCTTTTTTCTTGTGCCAAAAGATCTCGAAACTCACTGTTGATGCCTCCAATAGATTCCTTGTGAAATTCTAGTCAAGTTAGGCTGTTGAATCACTCTATTTGACCATATATTGAAGGAGATATGTTGGTTTCAGTATTTGGAAATAGTGCAGATTTTTAAATACGCAGCCAGTGGCAATTTCGTAATTAATCTGAAAAAAAAATCTGGCAACCCATTTCTTAGTAAAATGACCATAAAATCCTCATACGATGTCCAAATTTAATGATTCTTTTTGCTATGGCTCCGTAATTACGATACGGATCCAATGCTTCAATCAAAACAGAAATCGGATCTCATTTGTTCAATGTGGTACCATTTATGCTTGAAGAAACGACGTCGAAACATAAGAAAAACAAGCGCAACACAACCCAAACCTATCCGAAACTCACCTGAACCCCTTGGGACCCCGTCAAAACATACCAACAAGTTTCATATCATAATACGGACCTACTCGAGGCCTCAATACACACATAACAATATCGAAACGATGAAACGCACCTCAAATCAAACTTAATGATCTTTCGAACTTTCGACTTCCAAAAACTCACACCGAAACATATCAAATCAACTCGGAATGAACTCAAATTTTGCACACAAGTCTTAATACATCATAAGGAGCTACTCGTGCCCTCAAACTACCGAGCGAAGTGCAAATGCTCCAAACGACCAATCGGGTTGTTACATTCTCGCCCGCTTAAATATACGCTCGTCCTCGAACGTGCTCAGAGTTGTTCTAAAAGCCATCAAATCGCCGTGTAACCTCACTATGCACATACCCGTGGGTGATCCCATGTCACCCTATCCCATATAGATCTGATAACACAACATGGCTAAAATTTCTTAATCGAACCTTGCCCATAAGCCTTAGAATCCAATTTCAGCATCCGAAATTTTCTATAAGATCAGAATCTCGGATCTACACACTGTATAAGTCTAAACAAGCTGTATCAATCCATAGACATAACTCAAGATGAAATCACATGATATACCATATAACTCAAACACTCAAAGCGATAACTTCTAATCACAGTAGCTGCTCAAAATAACCAAATACCGCTAATAAACCTCTTATCAAACAGAGCCTCGTTCTAACACCTTCATATTTTGCCAAATATTGAAAGAAACATGCAGAAATTCATAACCATTCATCAGATCAACAAGTCATGGAGATCCCTCTTCTCCGATAGGTACCATAGCAGATTTCTAAGCCGACTTTTGATATTATCCTTCCAACCATGCTGTAATCAATTCTGATAGTATTCATTCTAAGTCCAATGACCTGGTCTCATCCAACACGACCACTCTGGCGACATGACACATCAATACAACCCAGTGCCATAACATGTGCAATTCGTGCACTCAATAGCAACATCCCAAATGTACTCAAACATGGAAAATGACATCAGACAAGAGAACCATCCCGCAAGCTCAACGGGTATCACCACGACGCAATGCTAAGAACCCATCACACATCGCAGAACCAAAACTCACAAATCTAACACAAAGGATCATACCTCTACATAACTCTGTTACAATGCCTGACCCCAACCAAATGCTAGTCCATATTATATACCTCGAGCCACCCTGCTCAAAATCCATAACCACTCGAAATTTGACATCAAGTACCCAAAGTGCATTACCCTAACCACGAAGAGCAAATAGCACAATGCCACTATCTGGAAAGAACATATCCAATGCACAATCAATCACGCAATACTCGAATACTCATCTTGCTCAAATTTCCGCTATAAGACCAAATAGAACCGCACCATGTGTACATATAACCAACGATTCACGACTCCTCGTAACATAGAAGGGTAACTCACACATCATTTTAGAACACGAATAAGCTCAACATCAATTTAATAGCACATCCCTCAATAAAAGCAGGTCAGAATAAAAAAATCCGACCCGGTGCGAAACACACATCCATATTGGGCCTATCAATGAACCCCAAATCAACTCTGGTCACCACAATAGATAAGTAACCCTCAGAAAGTCCACAATGACTGAATCACAACACATACTATCCTCTGACTAGCTTCGGTCATAACTTCACAATCCACAACCACGAAACAATCTACTCATGAGAACTCTAGTCTCCAAATCCATAGGACACACAAATCACCATAGTTGATCTCATCTCCATCACCCGAATGCCTAACACTTCTCCAATTCGCGATCATCCCACAAGGAATACTTCTATAATTCTTCTATGCCATAAAGCAAAATTTGAACATCAGCAGTCGATCAACTGGGAGAGCACCGCAATACCAATGAAGTGTTCATAAACCAAAACACATTGCCCATTCTGAAATGTGTACTCTCATCACGCCATACCAAATAGTAATGCCATTTACCTAGTCATCTGAAATTGTCTGTGCTGCCTAAGGACTCATGACCTTCCTCCTTTTAAAACTGAACCGTGACCTTGCACATGCCCAATCTCGATATCCCGCAACACACCGCATATACCATGACATCCTATGATAAATATGAGAACTTCATAAACCACTCCGAGTCACTGGAAACTACTTACTCAATTAGCCAAGAACTTTCCATTTGATTCCATCCAGGAGAAAATCACTATTCATCACATGCTCCTCACGCCAGTAGAAAATATACATCTCTAACTGTGGTAGAAACCATCAAGAACTCTCTGAATCCCATTTGCACATAACCAAGCCGTCAGGACTGAATCCCTCTAACTCAACCCAGCTACGCAGGTCGTCAAAACCCAAGAGCATTGCCATGAAACACCTGTAGAAACTCATTACCTCATAAGCACCCAAAGAACTAATCATATCCCTTGCTATGAAGATCCAACCTATTACCAAGCTGTCCTATTTATTCGAGTTCCTTCTGAATTACCTTCAAATTAATACTTCTCCTTGCCATAATACCACAATCCTCAACCCAGACTCACCACACGAGACCCTAACATAAAACCACACCTCCCTAAGGCTCATAAGCCGCTGAATACTCTCTTAAATATCCCCAAAAGTACCACATTCAAAATACTTACCCCGAAGAGACTTCTTGCGAATCTAATGCCATTACCTTCACCTTCCTGATACTGATATGTAGAATCTATAATGATATAGAAATACTGCGAGTCTCGACACCATCCAATGTAACTCTCAGCTTCTAGTCATATACAAATCCGCAACATTCTCAATTGCCATGTACAAAATCTTGAATTCATTAGAACCATTCTCGAAAGTCATCCACTCTGCTGATTAAACGGACCGAACGACTTCTGCCCCATTAGCACTCCAACACCCAAGGAAGTAACCCCCACCTTAATGCAACCAAATAAATTTTTTCTCAACACACATTACATCCTTCAGAAATAACAACGCAAATCATTCCGTGATTCTCATACACTCATAAAGCCTAATACAACTTGTACCGAGAAATTCCTTTACTTAAGTCATCCTCGATCTCACCCTCCGGAGAACATAACTCATCCGCAAGTATACCTCAAGCCGAAACCAGTATAACACATAACCATGTAATCAACTTATCAATAGAGGTCTCCCCAACATGGCTCAAAGCCATAGATCAAAACACACCATAACTCCCAATGCCCATACTTTATTACAGCCATAATACAATAGTGAGATTCAACTAAATCCTTCATAAGCTCATGTAACACAAACCACCTAGCATCTTAAATCATCTACAAATCTTGCATTCGCCCTTGTAACAGTCATGCCAACTCTCATAAGCGATCCAAACTCAAGTTGCAACACATACATTTCACTGGTAAAAGAGAACTCTCAACAAACAACATAGGGATCACACAAACCTCAGGACACCCCGTAGGAGATAACCCACCTGTTTTGCCTCAAGCTGACCTCTCTCTATACCCTTCCACATTCATAACTATCACACAACCACTTAATCTTCTTGAGTATGAACTCATATCACGACATGAAAATTTGCTCCACTCCTCAACTAACAACAAGAAAAGATCATTCAACACACCCATAACTCGAGACTATATGTCAAATCAAGATGGAAATCAAGCACCCCAATAGTTCTTTCTACACCTCTAGCAAACCCTTCTCGTCACATTCAAATCACACGAATGCATCTCGCAGTCCCATCACGCTCATCACGTAGCCATCCAGCCACAAATTCCATTAATAGGGACACTACCAGAATATAAATCCAAAAGCACATGCTCACACAATCAACACCTCAGTGCTCAAGCTACAGTC
Organism: Nicotiana attenuata; assembly: GCF_001879085.1. Lineage (NCBI taxonomy): Eukaryota > Viridiplantae > Streptophyta > Magnoliopsida > Solanales > Solanaceae > Nicotiana > Nicotiana attenuata. Next base: position 181,438 of record NW_017672421.1, on the reverse strand, counting down.
AAAAACCCGGCCTCAAGTCCTCCAGACTGGCCCATCATCAACACACAGAAATCATATCTCACACCTCATTTAGGAAATCATAAGCCGTCGATGCACAACTAATACTGAGCGCTCATGCACGCATATGAATGCGTGGAAGGAATTCAAGGAGTTACGCTTCAAGCTGAATCAATGTCGCACGATAAGGAAAGAAAGATGGGAAGTATATCCTAAATGTCTTGTAGCCTCTCGAAGATTGGTATGGAAGTCATCATGTCGATCCGCAAGACTCAACTAGACACTTGCTCATGACTTGTAGAACCTATGAACCTAGAGCTCTGATACCAATCTGTCATGACCCAAAATCCACTAGTCGTGATGGCACCTAACCCAACCCTCTAGATAAGCCAACTAATAACTATCCAATTCCATTAAAGTCAACCAAAGAATTAAATAAAGCTGTTAACTGAATTTTATATATTCCCCAAGGACTGGTAGTACAAATCATGAGCTTCCAAGAATAGAGTTTACAAAGCAGATATGAAGAAAAACATCTTTTGTTTAAAAGCACATAAACAGAATTTTATAATCTAAAGCTACCGTGAACAAGAGGCAGCTACAACAGGAACGCATGTACACCTTCAAATCCAGCAACCATCGAACACAGCAACCTCGGCATCCAGGATCTGCACGCAATGTGCAGGAAGTGCAGTATGAGTACACCCGACCCCATGTACTCAAAAAGTAACAAACCTAACCTTAGGTTGAAAGCAGTGATGAGCTGGAACATAGGTTAGGTCCAACACCAACATCCAATAACAGTTCATAGCAATATAAAACATATAAATAGGGAAGTAACTCAAAGATTAAGTGTTCAGCCTTTTTCACAGTTTTCCCAAAATAGTTCTGCCTTTCAAAAGAATCAGCGAAAACACAAATTCATTGCCGAAAACGTCGTGAAATATGAGATAGTTTGAAAAATTGTATTTTCTTTTCAAAAGCTCCTTTTCACAATACATATGATGTTTTATTTTCTTTCCAGATAGCAAGTGTGATATACCTCTCTATGACCACATATCAATGGGTGTAAAATGTCATGAATGACGTGATACCATACAACATGAGGACAATGTGTCTCTATGCATGTATGTCATATATGCATGCCAATGTCATGTATCTCAGAGATGAATCATACACTCACACTCTCAGAGTATTCAAACTCACTGTATCACACCTTTCACTCATCATAATCAACCACTCGGTATTGTATATGGCCCATACGGCCCAGGGAAGATCCATCCCAAAATATATACATCACTAACTATAAGTCACCTAGTACCGAGGAAACAGGCCAATCCAACCTCATGTAAAAGATCCATCTCCATACCAAGGGAAGATCCATCCCTAAATATAATCAACCGCGCTCACTGGGGGTGTGCAGACTTCGGAAGGGCTCCTACAACCCAAGCGCTATAATCTGCACGGACAATCACGTGCTACACGGACAACACATGTGCTATAACATCAATATCAGAATCCACACTGCCAACTCACATGTTATAACATCAATATTAGAATCATCACGGACAACTCACGTGCTATAACATCAGTATCAGAATCTGCACGGACAACTCATGTGCCATAGTCTCCGGGTCTCACAATCAGGCTCTCGGCCTCACTCAGTCATCACACTCCAGTATCACCCACGGGCTCACAATGTCATGTAAACTGATCCGGAACAATGATATGATGTATCAATAAGCAAAAACTAAGACTGGAATGTGATATGAATGCATGAATGTGACCGAGTACGATATATCAATGAAATCAATGAGATGACAACAAGATAAGACCACTATGGGTCCCCACAATATCTGCATAAAGTCTAAACATGATATTTAGCATGATGTACAATTCAATTATTTTATCATATGGTGGAAAACACAAATATCAACAAAGTGGGCCACTAAACAGTGCCCTGGAAATAATAGAGTCACAACTCACAGGGTGTATGCCTACACGCCCATCACCTAGCATGTTCGTCACCTCAACACCAATCACATAACACATAATTCGGGGTTTCATACCCTCAACACTAAGTTTAGAAGAGTTACTTATCCTAGACAAGCCAATTCCAACACCGAGCAAGCCAAGCGATGCTCCAAGAATGCCATCATGCGCATTCTGACCTCCGAACGGATCAAAACTAATCAAAAGCAACTCAAATACATCAAACAATGCTAAAGACCAATCCCAATCGAAAAAGGTTGAATCTTTAATCAAAAGCCCAAAATCGGCCAAAAGGCCCAACCCGGGCCCGCACCTCGAAACGCAACAAAACTCATAAAATCTGTCAACCCATTCAATTACGAGCTCAACCATACTAGTTTCACTCAAATCCGACTCTGAATCGGTGTTCAAAACTCAAAAATTCATATTATGAAACTTTAGGCTAAAACCCCTAATTTCTTCTTTAAAATTCATCAACCAAAAGCTAAAATCGAAGATAGATTCACGAAATATAACCAAAACCGAATAGAGAACACTTACCCCAATTCGTATGTTGAAAATCGTCTCAAAAATTGCCCAATTCCGAGCTCCCCAACTCAAAATATGTTAAATGCATAAAACCCTTGTTTTAACACTGTTCTACCTTGTTTCTTACGCTAAAAGATCTCAAAACTCACTTTTGATGCCTCCAATGGGTTCCTTGTGAAATTAATGTCAAGTTAGGCTCTTGAATCACTCCACTTGACCTTCTATTGAAGGAGATATGTTGGTTTCAATATTTAGAAATTATGCAGATTTTTAACTACGCAGTCAGTGGCAATTTCGTAATTAATTTGAAAAATCTAGTAACCCAATTCTTAGTAAAATGACCATAAAATCCTCATACGATGTCCAAATTTAATGATTTTTTGCTATGGCTCCGTAATTACGATACGGATCCAATGATTCAATCAAACAAAAGTCGGAGCTCATTTGTTCAATGTGTTCCATTTATGCTTGAAGAAACGACGTCAAACATAAGAAAAACGAGCGCAACACAACCCAAACCTATCGGAAACGCACCTGAGCCCCTCGAGACTCCGTCGAAACATACCAAAAAGTTCCATACCATAATATGAACTTACTCGAGGCCTCAAAACACACATAACAATATCGAAACAACAAAACGCACCTCAAATCAAACTTAATGAACTTTTGACTTCCAAAAACTCACGTCGAAACATATCAAATCAACACGGAATAAACTCAAATTTTGCACACAAGTCCTAATACATCATACGGAGCTACTCGTGCCCCCAAACTACCGAGCGAAGTGCAAATGCTCCAAATGACCGGTCGGGTCGTTGCACCGACTGACCGTAGCTCGGTGGTAAATGTGTAACTGCCTAATCGGCCGTAGCTCGATGGTAAACGCATAACTGCACGACCGGCCGTAGCACGGTGGTAAATAAATATGCATGGCTGCCCAATCGGCCGTAGCATGGTGGTAAATGAATATGCATGAAGATGCGTGTATTACTATATTATGAACATTAACATCTCTATCATATACCTTAATAGGGACTTAGGAACCTACTTAGACATGCTTGAATATCATTTTACAAGAATGAATAACATAGGCATCCTTAGTTGCTAAGAGTAGAACCACTTACAGAATAGCATTACCTTTACATATCGTTACTTGGATCATGCAAAATGAAGGGAGGATTAACCTAAACATACCTGAACTGATTCTCTTGACAATCACTCTAACACACGTTAATTGTGACAAAACATGAACGGCGGATCGAAGTAGGGAAAAATCCTAATATATACTTGAGAAAGATTGTACCGTACGCCTTAAAATTGCAAAATCTCATGCTATATTGTGTTGTGAAGTTTCAAATGAGCTATGGAGCTCCATCCGTTAGCATGGCCGTAATGTATAATGATAATGAGATTTCATAAGATGGTTAGCTTATCCATCAATGATGTAAATGAGATTCCTCAAAGTGATTGGTCTTTTTGTGGGCCCCACATGTTAGATGATTAAGCCAAAGAATTTCACTAAATTTTGCCACCTAGAAATGTAATTTTAAGAGTCATTATATGGGCATAGTGTGCTGCCACGTTGGGCTTATCAAGCCTATCCAATTATTCCTCCATTTCCTTAATTAACTTATTAATCTCTCACTAATCCAATAATTAAGCAATTACCCACATAATTAAGAATTATCTCAAATTACATAAAAACTACTCACACTTTATACATCTTACTATCATGGTCATGTGGTATATTACTAGTCCATAAATACGGGATATTATGCTTCGACCATATTTTATCTCCAAATGTCAAACTTCGACCAACCTCATTTTCTTCAACTTGTTTACGCTCTCACCTTCACAACTTTACTTGTCACTCGTTATAAATATCATAAGCACTTATAACCTCAAAAATAGTCTTGTCCTCATCCTAAAGTACTACTATTAAAGTATTAAAATATTAATAAAGCATGGTACCATATAAAATCAATACATACACGATTATTTCATTAAGATGTCCATGTAAAAATACATATATTTTCCCAATTTCTAATTTTCCTAACCTCATATAAAGAGTAAAAGTTTTCATAAGCTTAATTCTTAAAATGGTAAAAAGATAACCTTCTTTTTCTTGTGAGAAAATAATTTGTATCTTTATAATAAAGAAAATCACATAAACTTTCTCATATTATGTGTATAATTTGAAGCATATTCGAAAGTAGTAATATTAATAAATATATAAAATAATATTTTTCAAACATTACAAAAATGATCCACTCAAAATACCATATCAAACGTATATAATGGTATCAATGTTGTTAAACTTACAGGGTCTTACAATAACATAGTCACAAATCCTTAATAACCTTATGAATGGTCTTAATCCTTTCAAGCTTATATGGATTACTACGACTCATCCTAATAGTAAAGTACGGGATGTAACAGGCCCGTAGGTGGTGGCAGTCTTATCTTCTCGACTGGCCAGTGGGTTCTCCTCCCATGACTTTGGACCCGTTTACACGCCTATTCTTGGAAAGGTATATTCCACCCTCTTAGAGGGAAGAGTTGCGGTTTTAGTTTGAGCAACTCCAGTAGGGTTAGATTTCTGTGACCGATTATGAGGCGAGATTCTCTGAGTTGTCTCATCATGCACTTATGATACTTCCTACTGAGACTGAGCGAGTGCAGAGGTTTGTTGCGGGGTTGCACTCAGGTATTCAATCTACTATGGCCCAGGAGGTTGAGATGGGGACTTCTTATCAGCTAGTAGTGGAGATTGCTCAGAGGATTGAGGGCTACCGTCAAAGAGGTAACGAGCTGATATAGTGGGAGAAGAGGGTCCGTTATTCTGGAGAGTTTAGAGGTGCCCCGACTGGGGGCCGAGGTTAGTTTTGGAGGGGTCAGCCTAGTATCCCACATATCTAGCACCAACACCTCCTCGGGGTGCTCAGGCGCGACCCTATTTCAGTGCCATAGCAGAGAGTTCTTACCGCCCACTAGCCATTCAGGGTTTTTCCAATGGGTACTCTGGCCATCAAGGTTCTTCCAGCGCCTACGTCAGCGCCATGCCAGAGAGTTCATGCCCCCACCAGCTATTCAGGGTTCTTCCAGTGGGTATTCAGGCAATCAGGGTCAGAATTCAAGGCAGCAAATCACCACTTCGAGAGGTTGTTTCGACTGCGGAGATCTTAGTCATGTGCGGAGATTCCGCCCTAGGCTTCGGGGAAAGGTAGTGCAGCAGGGCCAGCAGCCCATGATTACATCACCAGCTATCCGGCTGCCTAGAGGCGAAAGGCAGGTGGATAGGGGCCGTTTTAGAGGTGGAGGCTAGGTAGGGGGAGGTCAGCCAGCTATTGTTCAGTCGGGCGGAAGCCAGCTAGTCGGCGCTCCAGCTAGGTTCTATGCTTTTACAGCCAGACCAGATGTAGTAGCCTCAGATGGCGTGATCACAAGTATTATTTCTATCTGAGGTAGGGATGCTTCGGTATTATTTGATCGAGGGTCTACCTATTCATATGTATCATCTCTGTTTGCTCATATCTTGGATATTCCTCGTGAGTCCTTAGGTACTCCTGTTTATGTGTCCACTCCTATGGGCGATTATGTTATTGTGGATCGGATCTATCGGTCTTGTGTGATCATATTCTGTGGTTACGAGAGTAGAGCGGATCTTCTGCTGCTGGATATGATCGACTTTGAGGTCATCCTGGGCATGGACTGGCTATCCCCATATCACACCATCATTGATTGTCATGCAAAGACTGTTACCTTAGCAATGCCAGATTTTCCTAGATTGGAGTGGAAGGGTTCATCTGTCAGTACATCTAGTCAGGTCATCTCTTTTCTGAAGGCTCGACACATGGTCGAGAAGGGTTGTTTGGCTTATCTAGCTTATGTTCGTGATACTACCGCGGAGACTTCGGTGATTGATTCAGTGCCAGTAGTCCGAGAGTTCTCTGATGTGTTTCCTTCTGACTTCCACGCATGCCACCAAATCGTGACATCGATTTCTATATTGACTTGGCTCCAAGTACCCAGCCTATATCTATTCCACCGTACCGTGTGGCTCCGAAAGAGTTGAAGGAGCAGCTTGAGGAGTTTCTAGCAAAGGGGTTCGTCAGTGTATCACCTTGGGGTGCACCATTGATATTTGTGAAGAAGAAAGATGGAATATGTGGATGTGCATTAATTATCGCCAGTTGAACAAAATGACCATTAAGAACAAGTACCCGTTGCTGCGTATTGATGATTTGTTTGACTAGTTGCAGGGTGCTAGGGTGTTCTCTAAGCTCGACTTGAGATCAGAGTACCATCAGTTGAAGATTCGGGACTCAGATGTTCCGAAGATTGCTTTTCGTACTGGATATGGCCATTATGAGTTTCTAGTGATGTCTTTCGGCTTGACTGACGCCCCAACGATGTTTATGGATTTGATGAATAGAGTGTTCGGGCCGTATATTGATTCGTTTGTCATTGTCTTCATTGATGACATTTTGATCTACTCACATAGCATGGAGGAGCACGGGCAGTATTTGAAAGTGGTGCTTCAGACACTACGGGAACAAAAGCTATATGCTAAGTTCTTCAAGTGTGAGTTTCAGTTAGATTACGTAGCATTCTTGGGGAATGTTGCATCGAGCGAGGGTATTAAGGTGGATCCCAAGAAGATTGAGGCAGTTCAGAGTTGGCCTCGTTCCACTTTGGCGACTGAGATCAGGAGCTTCTTGGGGTTAGTAGGTTATTATCGCCGGTTTGTGGAGGGCTTCTCATCTATTGCAGCACCTCTGACTAGATTGACCCAGAAGGGTGCTCTGTTCTGTTGGGCCGATGATTATGAGACAATCTTTCAAAAGCTCAAGACAGCTTTGACTACAATACCGATTCTAGTGTTACCTTCTGGTTCGGGATGTATACAGTGTATTGTGATGCTTCTCGCGTTGGCTTGGGTTGTGTGTTGATGCAGGAGGGGCGAGTTATTACATATGCTTCCCGTCAGCTGAAGATCCATGAGAAGAATTACCCTGTGCACAATCTAGAGTTAGCCGCGGTTGTTCATGCTCTTAAGATCTTGAGGCATTATCTTTATGGGGTGTCATGTGAGGTTTACACTGATCATCGCAACTTGCAGCATTTGTTCAAGCAAAGGGATCTCAATTTGAGGCAGCGTAGATGGTTTGAGTTTCTGAAGGATTATGACATCACTATTCTTTATCATCCGGGCAAGGCAAATGTAGTTGCAGATGCCTTGAGCAGAAAGGCACAAAGTATGGGTAGCTTGGCATTCATTTCAGTAGAGGAGGGGCCATTAGCTTTGGATATTCAGTCCTTATCTAACAGACTTGCGATGTTGGATATTTCAGAGCCCAGTCGAGTTCTTCCATGCGTCGTTGCCCAGTTTTCACTATTAGAGCAGATCAAGGCTCGACAGTTTGATGATCCGCATTTGATGGTGCTCAGAGAGACGGTACTACAGGGTGGTGCCAAGGAGGTTTCTAAAGGCGAGGATGGTGTTCTGTGACTTTAGGGTCGTCTATGTATTCCTAATGTTGGTGGCTTGAGGGAGAGGATTCTAGATGAGGCACACGGTTCTCGGTATTCCATTCATCCAGGTTCTACGAAGATGTATTGCAACTTGAGGCAACATTATTAGTGGTAGCTGATGAAGAAAGACATAGTTGAGTATGTAGCTAGGTGCCTAAATTGCCAGCAGGTTAAGTATGAGCACCAGAGGCCAGGTGGCCTACTCCAGTAGATGACTATACCGAAGCGGAAATAGGAGCGAATTACTATGGACTTCGCAGTTGGGTTGCCACGGACCTTGCGGTATTACTATGGACTTGCGGAAGTTTGATGCAGTTTGGGTCATTGTCGACAGGTTGACAAAGTCAGCACACTTCAATCCAGTGGTGACTATGTATACTTCAGAGAGTTGGCCCAGATTTATATTAAAGAGATAGTTCGGTTGCATGGTGTTCCTGTTTTCATCATATCATATAGAGGCCCTCAGTTTACTTCGCATTTCTGGAGAGCCATATAGAGTAAGTTGGGGACCCGTGTAGAGCTTAGCACCGCATTTCATCTACAGACCGACGGGCGGTCAGAGCGGACAGTTCAAATCCTGGAGGACATGCTCGGAGCATGTGTGATTGACTTTGGAGGACAGTGGGATCGATTCTTACCTTTGGCCGAGTTTTCTTACAACAATAGTTATCAGTCCAGCATCGAGATGGCTCTATTTGAGGCTTTATATGGCCGGTGATGTTGTTCTCCCATCGGGTGGTTTGAGCCCGGTGAGGCTAAATTATATGGTACTGATTTGGTGAAGGATGCCTTGGAAAAGGTAAAGTTGATTCAGGAGTGACTTCGCACAGCACAGTCCAGACAGAAGAATTAAGTGGATTACAAGGCGCATGATTTATCATTTATGGTGGGAGAGAAGATTCTTTTGAAAGTCTCGCCGATGAAGGGGATCATGAGATTCGGAAAGAAGGGCAAGTTGAGCCCAAGGTTTACAGGCCTATTTGAGGTTGAGACGAGTTGGGAAGATCGCTTATGAGCTTGCTTTACCTCCCAGCCTATCAGGAGTTCAATCGGTTTTCCACGTGTCTCTGCTCCGGAGGTGTCGTGCCGACTTGTCACATGTGTTGGACTTCAGCACGATTCAGTTAGATGATCGCCTGGGTTATGAGGGGGAGCTAGTTGCCAATGTTCCTAAGCAGGATCACCAGTTGAGATCCAAGAGGATTTCCATGGCAAAGATTTAGTGGAGGGGCCAACCAGTCGAGGAGGCGCCCTGGGAGTCCGAGGAGGACATGCTAAGCAGATATCCACACTTATTCAGCACTCCAGGTATGATTCTAAACCCGTTCGAGGACGAACGTTTTTTTAAGAGGTGGAGAATGTAACAACCTGACCGTTCATTTTTCTTTATAGAACCCCTTTCCCCTAAATAAGACTTCCCGTACGTGCTTTTACTATTTTATGAATTACGGGGATGGTTAGTTCGGGATTTGGAAGGGTTCGGGTTGAAATCGAAATACTTGGTTCCTTAAGGTTGGCTTAAAAGGCTACGTTTGACTTTGGTTAATATTTTGAGTAAACGACATCGGTATCAGGATTTGACGGTTCCAATAGGCTCATATGATGATTTCAGACTTGGGCATATGTCTGGATCGGGTATTGGATGACCCGGCATCATTTTGGCGCCTAATAGTGGAAGTTGGCATTTTGAGTGAATTTCATAAGTTTTGGTTAAAGTGGATTTTTACATTCTAGTCATCTGTTTGAGATTCCGAGCCTGGGAATAGCTCCGAATGGTGATTATGCACTTAGGAGTGCTTCCAAAAGTGGATTCGTAGGTCCGCAGGTCATTTCGGGGTCATTTGGGGAAAGTTAGAGATTTGAAGTTTTTGAAAAGTTTGACAAAGGGTGGACTTTTTGATATCGGGTTCGGATTCCAGTTACGGAAGTTGGAGTAGGTCCGTAATGTCATTTAAGTCTTGCTCGTAAAATTTTGCGTCATTCCGAGTTGATTTGATAGGAAACGGACGCGCGGAAGTATTTTTAGAAGTTTTTGAGTTCATGAGTTAATTCATGCGTTTTGGCGTCTGATTCAATGTTTTTGATGTTATTTCAGTGTTCCGATCGCGCGAACAAGTTTGTATGATCTTGTTAGACTTGTATGGGTGTTTGGTGTGGAGCCCCGAGGGCTCAGGTGAGTTTCGGACGTTCGAGAGAATGAGAAAAACTTCAGTTTTTCTGGTGTTTCTTGGCAGCTGTTGCAGGTCTTGCAAATGCGAGAATTTGTTCGCATTTGTGAACCTCACATTTGCGAGATAGGCTTTGCAATTGCGAAGAAGCCTGTCATGGGCAGTGTTCGCATTTACGACACTTTGGTCGCATTTGCGACCTCAGCAGAGTCCGCATTTGCGACTCCTTGGTCACATTTGCGACCTTGGCAGCATGAGCCCAGGTTCGCATTTGCGATGGGAATGTCGCATTTGCGAACCAGGGGTCGCAAATGCGATATCTGAGACCTGTGCACAGCTGATTAATTGCGAGACATAGACCATTTAGCTCATTTCCTTTCATCTCTTAGGCAATTTTTGGAGCTTTTGGAAGGGGGTTTTCACCTAGCACTTTGAGGTAAGTAATTTCTAAACAACATGAGTTAAATACATAGATTATGGATAGATTAACATGTAAAAATTGGTGAAATCAAGGGTTTAGATAAAAACTTAGGTATTGGATAAAAATAAGATTTGACTACGAAAATGGTTATGAAAATTGGTAAAAATCATATATTTCACTTCATGGGATTATGGGTAACAACTTTCTTCAATAATTTCCAGAATCCGAGCACGTGCGCCCGGGTGTGAATTTTAGGAATCTTACATTTAGAGTTGGATAATCACTTTAATATTTGGGATATAAACTTTTGAGCATAAATTGACTATCCTATATAATATTTGACTAGTTTCGAGTCGTTTGGCACCCAATTGGGGGTTTGAGCACAAATCTTGGACCGGAAAGTAGGATTTGAGGCGAGGTAAGTCTCTTTTCTGACCTTGTAAGAGGGAATTAACCTCATAGGTAAATTAATTAACATTTGTTTCTATTTGTGGGTGCTACATACGTACGAGGTGACGAGAGTCCGTACGTAGTTCCTAATTATGCTATTGTCCGGGTAGTCTAGGACCCGTATCATGCTATACTTGAAATATTTGCACCCCTACTTGTTAATTTAATTGCTTAAGTCATGTTGGAATTTGACAAAAGAATTGTAAAAGATTAAATTCACTTACTTGAAGTTGTGAATGGAACACCTGACTGTAAATGAGAATTGTGTTTTCTTTTAAGTATCTTCTATTTGTGGAGCGGGATGAATGCCTCGGTAGCAGATAGATGCATCTATGGTTCATGCCGTTCGATCCTCGGCAGTAAACAGTTTAAATATTATGTTGGATCGGGCCGTACGACATCGACACAATTGCGCATGATAAATCTTTGGAACTGTTCATAATTGATATTGCTTCAATGCCTGTGATATAAACTGTTAAATGATGAAGATAAATGTCACGACCCCAGTTCGCCCTCCGTGAACATGTCGTGACGGCACCTAGTCCCTAAGACTAGGTAAGCCTAACAATGCGGAAGATAAACCATAATTGCGGAAGAAAGTAAATAAAACTGAACTAGAAAAATAAAACGGTTTTTAAGGTGCCGCTCGGCACATACCACAACAATTCTCGAAGCTAGCAACATTCCCAAAACCCGGAAACTCACAAATCACAAGCTAAGAGGATACATAAGAGGCTCTGACTCAGGAATATCTATACAAATGAGAAATACTGGAAAAGCTATACTTATTACAGAAAGCTGGAAAGGGACTCCTCGGTTTGCGGACGTAGCAGATATACCTTGAAGTCTCTACCGGTTCGCCTCCTTCCAAGGCTGACAGAACTGAGCGGAAGTACCTGTATCTGCACAATAAAAATGTGCAGAAGAGTAGCATGAGCACACCACGGCGGTGCCCAGTAAGTATCAAGACTAACCTCGGTGGAGTAGTGACGAGGAACAGTCGAGGCACCTACCGGCCAATAAACAGTATAATCATAGGAATAATGGAAACGACATATAACTATGTAAAGACTGCATGAATGACCAAAAATGCTACAATTCACAATAAGGAAAAATACAACAAGTAACAACGAGAATATAATAAATGATGATACGAAATGACGGCAGAATCACAAATCCAAATCCTAAGGTCACAACACAGCAAGGGGGAAAACAAGTCAATAACTCATATCCTACAATGATGTTCACAAAGGTCTTACTCAACTCTTTCCACAATTTCACCAAGTCTCGGACAAACCACAACTCGCGAAGACCCGATATCTGAAAATCTAACAATTGGCATCATGTGCCCCATCAATCTCATGGTCATGCTGACAACTAACTGGCTAACTAGGGCCACTCTCCCAAATATAGTGGATAACGAGGGCGTACCTCCACCCTTAGCAAAAATCAGGAGGAATTCATCTCTATTAGGAGTGTTCGGCTACGTGTATGCTTGTGCAAGTGTTTTTAACAAGAATTCTACCAATTAGAAAACATAAAAATGGGAACGGACCGCACGAACGAATGTTTCCTCACAACTTTCAAGCGGTAACGCTCATACAGGTAAGCAACCCACAATCACAATATAAAACAAATAGGAATGCCTCCACAGGCCGTCACAATTCTTTACAATCAACCCCTGACATAGCCCACCTTATTACGCCACGTGTGCAATTAATAACATAATAAGCACCGCCTTATTTCGCCACACGTGCATCACAATGTTCCCACCTTATTTCGCCACATGCGCAACCCACATATAAGCATACAACATATCCTGCCTTATTACGCCGCATGTGCAACACATCAATAGCAACAATAGCACGACAAAGACCTCGTGCAACCCTTCAACAACAACTGCACGGCAGAGACCTCGTGCATCTCAGTACCATTAGTCGCACGGCAGAAACCTCGTGCATCACAGTATCAACAATCGCACGGCAGAAACCTCGTGCATCACAATATCAACAACCGCACGGCAGAAACCTCGTGCATCACAATATCAACAATCGCACTGCAGAAACCTCGTGCATCACGATATCAATGCAACACAACAAATGACAATATATGCAGGAACAAAGCAAGAGGATCAACTCAAGAAATTCCGTTCACCAAAAGACGGTACAACTAACTCACAAGGAATAACCGTGACAGAGAAATACTACGCGCAATAAGAACAACTCAACAAGGGAGAAATAATATGAAATAACGATTCCATAACACTAAGTTCAACAACAAGGAAGTTAACATGAATCAAATAATTATAATTAAAGAAATTTCAACTAATCATGGGATATCTAACTTCTTTCCAATTAAGACCAATTAATCACGCGAGAGGTAGAATAATGCTTTCCAGATAAAGACAAGCAGTTAGGAATGCTAATATGACTACAGAAGGGTAATTGTCTACAGTTAAACAAGTAAAAGTCAATTAGGCAACAAGAATAACCAAAAAGGGCAGATAAATTCCAAGTAAGTCATGTAGAGGTGAAACTAATAACAGGAAACTCAATCATATCAAGAACAACTTCATATTCGGTGATTACAAGGGTCTAAGAGCCTAAAAGGGGTAATTTTCCACAAATAAATCCGAGCACGCACTCGTCACCTCGCGTACAAGGAATACAATCAACAAGGAAGACTCAAATCCTAAGGGGAAGTCCCCCACACAAGGTTAGGCAAGATACTTACCTCGAACCGGCTAAAATCAACTAGCAACCACGTTCTTGCCACGAGTATTCGACTCCAAATGGCCCAGATCTACTCAATTAAATCGCACATTGTAAATAACATCTCAACCAACTGATTATACTATTTAATTCAAAGCTAAAGCGTGAAATTAGGCAAAATGACCAAAACGCCCCTCAGGCCAACATCTCGGAATAGGATAATTTTTATATTTTCAGAACCCTCGTCCTCTCACGAGTCTAACCATATAAAAATCTCCCAAATTGGAGGTCAAACACCCCCTCAAAACTCAATAATTCGGCCTATGAAGTTCTACCCATTTTTATTAAAAATCTGAAATTAAAGGAGAAAATTAAGAGGAGATTCATGGAAATTGGGCTAAATCGAGTGAGAAGCACTTACCCAAGTCGCCCAGGTGAAAATCCCTTCAAAAATCGCCAAGAACCGAGCTCTAGAAGTCAAAAATGTGATAATAATGGTGAAACCCTCGAAATTGGAATTTAATCTGTCTGCCCAGAAAATTGGTCATCGCTAACGCGGAAGAAGCATCGTGTTCGCGAAGAAGAAAAAGTGAAGGTGTTCAATTACTCATCGCGAACGCGACAACGCGTCCGCGAACGCGAAGAAGAAGAATTTGAAGACCCTAGGACTGCCCTTCGCGAACGCGTGAATCTGTACGCGAACGCGAAGGCTGAGACAGCATAACTACGCGAACGCGGGATGGTAGACGCGAACGCGGTGAAGGGAGAGGCAGAGCTTCGCGAACGCGAAGAAGGATTTTCCAAGTGGCCAAGATAAGCCTTCGCGAACGCGAAGGCCATATCGCGAACGCGAAGAAGGAGTACCAGAAGCAGTAACAGCAGTTCAAAAGCAAGGAGAAATGACCCGTAGCCCATCCGAAACACACCCGAGGCCCCCGGGACCTCAACCAAACCTACGGACATATCCTATAACACCATTAAAACTTGTACCAATCCTTAAACCACCTAAAACGACGCCGGAAACTCGAATTCAACAAGGATTTGAGCCTAAGAACTTCAAATTTCATCAAAACACGCTTTCGATAAAAAACCTAACCAAAACACGTCTGAATGACCTAAAATTTTGCACACACGTCCTAAATGGCATGACGGAGCTACTGCAACTTCCGGAATTCCATTCCGGCCCTCGGATCAAAAACTCACTATCGGACCGGAAACTTCAAAAATTCAAACTTCGGCATTTCAAGCCTGAATTAGCTAGGAACCTCCAAAATACATTCCGAACACGCACCCAACCCCGAAATCACCTAACGGAGCTAAACCGTCGGATTTCCATTCCGAGGCTGTCTTCACATAGTTCTGACTACGGACCACTTTTCAACACTTAAGCTCTCATTTAGGAACTAAGTGCCCCAAAACTCTCCGAAACTCAACACCGAACGTCCCAGCAAACCAAAATAGCAGAAATGAACTTAGAGGAAGCAGTTAATAGGGGATCGGGGCGTGAATTCTAAAAACAACCGGTCGGGTCGTTACAATAAACTTGGTACTTAATATTTGTGAAAGGAGTATCTACTATTTCTTGTTGTTGATTTTTCTGTAATATTAATGTAATCCATGCTTAGTTATAATTTTGACATATTACTATTACCCCGTAGTAAGTGTCAAAGTCGATTCCTCGTCACTACTTCTTCAAGGTTAGACTGGATACTTACTGGTACATGTTGTTTATGTACTCACGCTACACTTCTGCACTTAAATATGCAGGATCTGAGGAAGGTACATCTAGGTAGTAGTCCGGCGGCACGCTTGACCCCTGGTACGAGACTACACGGTGAGTTGTCCTTCCGAGCCGTTCTGTAGCAGCCGAAGTCTTTCTGTTGTTATTGTTCTGTCTATTTATTTCGGACAGTAGTGTAGTAGTTTTTTGTATATTCTACTAGTAGCACATACTCTTGTGACACCAGTTCTTGGCACACACACTAGTAGACTCGTGATTTTGGTTTTTATTTCATGATTATGATTGCACTCAGTTGCTTCACGTTATTTATTTCAAATCTATTATTTCTTAAATCTTTTTAATTTAAGTAAAGTTTAAACACTTGGAAAATTTATTAAAAATGAGTAAATCACGTGGCTAGTTCACAGTTGGCTTGCCTAACGGCGGCGTTAGGCGCCATCATGGCCTATTTTAAAATTGGGTCGTGACAATTAATCCTATTGACTTCGTAAATCACACCTATTAATCTGAATTATCTATGATTACTAGTTGGTTGGATACATCAATGGTATGCTCCCGTAGTACTATCCATCTATTCAAGATATATCAACGACTACATTCCTATGGAATTGAATCTATAGAGAACGAATAAAACATGCCATTCAATTGAGCAAGACTATTAGGTATCTCTATCCTAACCGCGAAATTATTTCCCGAGACACAAGTTTAAAAACATACTTTATTTAGTTCTTCTCTAATTGAAGCACAACTTCTCACACATAACATAGATATTAAATAGAACTTAACAGGTGGCCAAACAATTAAGCAATTTAGCACAATATTAGAGAAATAACCAAGAAAGACAATTCGTATGAACTAGGAGATAATAAAAAAAAACTTCAATATTCATGTCAATCACAAGCTCCAAATTAGAGTACTTAGCCACTTATTGTCATGGCAAAAATCATACAAGGATTAAAAATTATAAAGATACTAGGTACAAATAGCCCGTGCCAATACGGGCCCAATACCGTAAAAGTTGGAATGACTGTTTTTTACTTAATTTGATTTTAATTTGAAATTGTATATAGTAAAACGTGCTGCGCGTAAGCATCAAATTAGAGGAAATACTTGTGTGCTAATTGCTGGACATTATATACATACATATTGTCTTTACATCAACGACAACATCACCATTACCAAGTGCTTTAAGCATTACATTGTTTACATCATAATGGGATTGCTACTTACATATTAGCTAATAGCGATGGTATTTCATGCGGTATTTAGTCTTCTTTTTAGCCTTCTTCTTAACATTTCTTGACAAAAAAAAGAAGCAAGGTCGTAACATTTGCCACAGTGAAGTTCTCAAGGTAGAAGAAAAGAGAAGACATTCAAATGCAAAAAGAGCTCAGATTGAACAAAACTGCGTTGTCATAACAGCGGTTTTAGACGGTAAGTATAGGTGCAAAATGAAAATACAACCTTGCTCTGCTTAATTTTCTTAAATAGACCTGCATACAAAATGGTTCAATAACGTCCCACTCCATGATACGCGATAAAAATAAAAGTGACGATAATAACTCAAGTTCATGAATGTATCTAATAGAATAGGACAACACCGTGATTTAAGGAGATATTGTAGGAGATGGTGTTAAATACAGGATTTCGTGGCTCTATCCAAATATTATACTTGTTCTTCTCAAATTCAATAGGCACATTAAAAGTATCACTATAGAACTCATTCGCACATCATCAGTGATAAATAATAAAAATAAGTTCAATACAGAAATATAGAAAAACCAACCTAATCGGCAAAATGATCACAAAACTCTAATTGGAGCGTCTCAACTACCAAATGGATTAGTAATTTGAGATATTAATACATAGCAGAGCATGCCAAATATTACCGCGCAAACCTTAGCCAAAATTTAACTAAATTTAATCAGCCCTTTTAGTCACCCATGTTGTCCAATCTTGAATGAAGTCAGTTGTTTGTCTAAGCTCAAGGTTTTGCATTTAGTACACTTAGCGTATGATTTTAGAGTTGCTTCTTGTATTTTCTTGTCAAGAAGGCTGAAGCTTTTGTTCATTGTTTCAACCGGTGGCTACTGAACAGAGCTATTTTCAGAACTAAACATCCTCACACATAAGAAGGTTTCTCACCGTTTTCTCCAACTTTATTCTACAATTATAGTACTTGAAGAAAAAAACTCTCACAAGAGTTCAAGATGTTGTTGCTTCCTTATTCTCTTTCCTGATACTTTTTTGAACTTTAACACAAAAATTAAGTAGCCAGATCTGCTTTTATTAGGCAAAAGAAATCGAGAAAAAATGTGTTATCCTAAAAAATACAGTAAGATAATAATCTTGTAGGTGGAGCTTAGAAGTTAAAAGTGATGCAGAGTTATATTGGTAACCAATTGAATTAACCTTACATAACATCAACGAAAAATGATTGTAGCAATATCCAGAAAGCAACAACAGAAGTGGATTCAACTGCATTCAGAAACAACAACAAGAAATGGCCCAACCACATACCTTTCACTTTAAGGTGTCTTTGAGATTCAAAGATAATGTGCATATGCAACATCTTATCTGAGAGAAAATTTTGACTAAAGTAAAACATAATTTTAGCGAAAAAACTTTCAAGGCGCAAACCAGTCTCTTGAGCTGCCAAATAGGTTGGTAATCACAGAGGAAGGCAACAATACCCAATAAGATCGATACTTCAGACCCTGCTTGGGAGTATATCAAGAAATTATTGGAGATTAAGCTTGTAAATAAGCTACCTCTTTAAAAAGTTATTTGTGCTCTCACCTAATAAAGAAATACGTCCACGTGTTGAACTGACCAGCCATATTGTCAAGTATACATGAGCTTCATATGTCATATGTAATCCAAATCCAGTCATACTGTTATCCACTATTTACCCTTCCCTAAAGCAGGTAAAGCATCTGCTTTAGGCCCCACATTTGTGAGGGGCCCATTTTTTGTTACACCTAATAGGTTATATATAATTTTAAAAAAATATTATGTGTTTGATTTCTTTTTTTAATAAATATAGAGAAGAAAGATCTGCAATTGCTATGATTTCTGCCAAGGGTATTGCATTTGAAATAAATATCAAACCCAAATTTTGTACGAAAAGTGCGATACATAGGAAGAAATGTCTCAAGGAGGTTAATGGATTAACTATATTGTCAATTGAAAAAGACTTATTAGCAGAAATTAATTATAAAAAAATTATTAATAACTTTCCATCTAAATAAAGCTAGAAAAATAGACTTCATAAAAAAAATTAAGGCCCCTCATAAAATTTGGCTTTAGGCCCCAAAATATGTCGGGCCGCCCCTGCTATAATGTTAATCGAATTCAATATCAAATAAGTAATAATGTCTTCCTTAATAGTTATAGTTATAGCCAAATCCAATGTTCAGAATAAAAACACAGAAGTATTAAACATGAGAACATTTCATTTAACAGACTACAACCGGTAAAGAGCTTGGATAGAACTTTTCATGAACAATTGTGAGGAACCCAAATTGGTAAGATCTCAGCAAGCATTGGTCCAAGATTTGACGCACAAGTTCGTATATTCAAACTAAGGGTCTCTTTGGAAAGCCACCAGGTGATTGAAAATGATGTAATTATTAGGATAGTAATTAAACAGCCTAGTAATTAAACAGTTGTGTAATTACGACAACCTGTTTGTTTGTCATAGTGTAATTACATAGTTAGATTAAATTTAAAATTAAGTAATTATCAAAATAAAAATTTAATATAATAAAAATAAGCCTATAAATTTTTATAAGTATAAATGATATTATATTTGTATTTAAGATGTATATTTTTTCGTGCATATATACGTTAATTAGTAATGATATATTTATAACTAATATAATAAAAATAATTTATATATATTTTGTAATAATATCGTGGAATTCATGTTTGATAAATAAATTAATATTTATAAATATAATGTCATAGCATTATTCAAATGTTTGACAAAACTAATCAATCAATTCTAACTCAAAAATGAACAACATGCAATGTGAGCCAATACTACTAAAACAAGTAAATTGGAATCATGAATATAACACATTAAAAAAAATAGTTTAACATGTCAAATTCCAACATAATAATGGTAAGTTCCACTACAACTTAAGATTAGGAAACATGATAAGTTTATAACCACACTCAACAATGAAATTTCACTTTAATTGCATCACTCATTATATGCCAAGTTTGTTAGTGACTCATTATTTCTAATATTAGGAGGTGCAGTTTCAAAAAATAGTATAATAAACAAAAAAAATAAAATGTAAGCAATTACATGAAATCACAAGAAGTAAAGATAGAGAAATAAAAAATAAATGATGTACAAAGAAAAATATATTTAAAATTTTTAAAAAAAATTAAAAGTAAAAATAAAATTAAGAAATAAAAATAATAGAAATAAAAAGTTATAAAGAAAATAAATTAAAATAAAAATAAAAGGTAAAGAAACTATAAGGCAACCTTGTAATTACACAGTGTAATTACCACCAATTCTCACCCCCTGAGAATTGGTGAGTGTAATTACACCCCTTCACTTACACCCAATTCCATGCTAACCAAGTAATTACTTGGCCAAACAAACATGCCAAATTGTGTATTTACACCCAAATCCATTTCCAAGGTGGCTTTCCAAACAGGCTCTAAATGTTAAGGTGATGTTAAATCTATTTCATAATACCTGATTTTCTTCTATTCTCAAGATTCTCTCACACAGTCACGCAAATAAAGTAATAGTTGTAGAATACTTATATTGCATATATTTTTCAAAGAACTTAGTGCAGAGCAAACTCCGCAAGCTTTTAATCAAGTGTCAATTTGTTCTTCGAAGCCTAAAACCAACTATGGAGATACAGTCAGTTTAATAACAAAAATCTACCTAAATTGCTTAGAATGAGAACAACATTATAACTTTGAAGATGCATTGAGCTGATTTAGTGATAATTCGAGCTAACAAAAAGATGTTATATGCAAGATTAAGCTTTGATTTCTCATACTTGTGCTAAAAGAGCCTGTTTTTAATCAGCTTGTATCACACTATATAATTTGTAGTCGCATAGCCTTTTTGTCAGCATGTACTTTTCCAATAGTTTGATCATTTTTATTCATTATTGCAGTCTTAAGGGAAAGAAGGAGAGACAGAGTAAGAAAGATACAATACAGAAAATTTGAAGTTGAAGATGAAGGGATTCCACAACATTTGAATAACTAAATTAAGAAGGATGGAGAGACGCAAACGAAGCCCAAAAATAAAATAAGATCAAGGAAAAAATAGAAGAAGATATATGCAAAACTAATTGATAGAGAAATACCTGTAGCTTGTGTAGAAACATCATTGAGAGCAATAACAGGAAAGAGCTGTAGAAACTGAAGGTACTAAAAAGGGAAAAGCTAATATATCAGCTCTTAGAAGACACCTGTAAAAACTGAAGGAACTAAAAAGGTAAAAGCTAATATCTCATCTCTTAGAAGACACAAGTAATGATACACCATTTACAAATAGGATTTGTGTAAACAATTTAAAGACACGTATCTGAAATGACACATAAGTGATGCCTAAAAGTCTAAATTACCCTCGGCCTTTTCATAAAAGACATGAAATAGCCAGGTCGAAACTGCAATGACCCGACTGGTCGTTTTTCTTTATAGTTCCCCGTTACCCTAATTAAGACTTTTTGTATGTGCTTTTACTATTTTATGACTTGCGGGGATGGTTGGTTTAGGTTTGGAAGGGTTTGGGTTGACTTGAGTCAACATTCTGAGTAAACGACATCGGAACTGGGATTTGATGATTCCAATAGGTTCGAATGATAACTTTGGACTTGGGCATGTCTTCGAATCGAGTTTCGAGTGATCCGGGAGTGTTCCAACGCTTAATGTTGAAAGTTGGCGCATTGAAGGTTTTCAAATTCTTTAAATTTAGTTTGAGATAGCAAGGTATGGTTATTAAGGATATCATTGAAAATCCTCGAGCAACTTACAACCTCGCTATCTCAAAATTGAAATCCAAGACATCACACTACACAGGAGCCTATAGTTAAGGATAATTCACCTATGACCATGGTTGATACCAATAATTAAGCTATTGCATACGTAATTGAGCACACTTCTCAACTCTTGTGCCAAACTTATTTAAGACATGTAAGCCACATAGACAACATGCTCATAATAATCCTAGCCTAAAAAATCAACTCAATATCACAAAGTATTGATAGATTAAATACTCACCTTAACCAAGAAATCTAATAAAGTTACCTATCCATAACGAAATCATGTGCCCTGACAATAAAGCGAAAAAGAGTAAGCAGTTCACGCATCTAAATCAAGAGTTTAAATGTAATTCAAGGACTCATATTAAACAATACACTTACTCTCACAAATAAGTCACATGTATGCAAAAGGTACCATAGGCTTGCCCATTATGTAAATCTCCACTAATATAGGCCCTCTTAATCTAAAATCAATTAGGATGTTTACATGGTTGTAACGTGGGCTACGGGTAGGATATATTTAAGAAATAGTGACTAAACCTTCTAAGCACTTTAACATATCATACAATTAAATCTAAGCCCAACTATTATCAATCCAACTTATCATCAAACAAACCCAAAATGTTTCCTCTTTCTTTAAGCACAACTTTGATTCATACTCACTAGCAAGGATAAGATATACTTATTTATTTATATATTTTTATCTTTTCTTTATTGTATGTGATTTTCTTCTAATCATTTTTCCTCTTTTTTCTTCCTTGTATTTTGATAATATTTCTTGTACTTTGAACTTCCTGCTAGTAATGTTTCCTTTAAAATATAGGTGCATATTTCTTCCTTCTTTGGTTTCACTTAACAGCCGCCTAAGTTTACTCCATCCTTTTTTTAGAGATTAGGCTTGCGATTCAAGTGCTTATAAAGATACAAGGTTCAAAACGAGTTAATTAAGAATAAAAGGATATAGGCTTGTAACATGGATACCAAGAAAAAGGCTACATGATCAAAAAGGGCTAACTAGGATAATTTTCTTTATGGTAAGCAACAAAGCTGAAAAAGAGTCAGAGAAGGCCTAAAATTATTTATCAAACTGAGCAACACCTAGGATTTCGGTTAATCATACATGCGGGGCAAGTTTTAGCCGCAAAATCCAAAACATGGACTGCACAAGAGACTCACTTCGCATATAGCACATGACTCACTAGTATAGACAAAATGATCATAATAATCCTTGCCTTCAAAATTGACTCAGTCACAAAGTATTCATGTCTTAAATACTCACCTTAACCAAGAAATCTAGTAACGCTACTTATCCATCACGAAATCATGTGCCCTCACTACAAAGCGAAAAAGAATAACCAGTTCACACATCTAAATCTTGCTCTTAAATGCAATTCAAGGACTGACATATTAAAGAATACACTCACTCTCACAAAGAAGTCACATGCATGAAAAATGTACCATAGGTTATCTCATTATATAAACCTCCCACTAATAGATGCCCGCTTAATTTAAAATCAATTAGGACTTTTTCATGGTTGTACTATAGGCTAAGGGATGGATAGTGTAACGACCCGACTGGTCGTTTTGCTTTCTACAACTCCGTCCCCCTAAATAAGACTTTTCGTACTTGCTTTTACTGATTTATGACTTGTGGGGATAGTTGGTTCGGGATTTGGAAGAGTTTGGGTTGAAATCGGAACACTTGGTTCCTTAAGGGTGGGTTAAAGGCCAAGTTTGACTTCGGTCAACATTTTGAGTAAACGACCTCGGAATCAGGATTTGAAGGCGTGTGTCCGGATCGGGTTTTGGTTGACCCGGGAGCGTTTTGGCACCTAATAGTGAAAGTTGATTCCTTAAGGATTTTGAGGTTCTTTAAATTTGGTTTGGAGCGGGTTTTTGTGATATCGAGGTCCGAACGGAACTCCGAGACCGGGAATGGTTCCATAATATCATTCAAGACTTGCACGCAAAGTTTGGTTTCAATCCGAGTAGTATAAGTGTGTTTCATCACATTGGAAGTAAATTGAAGAACTTGAAGTTCATAAGTTTTAATCAACTGGTTTTAGGGTGTGATTCCTAGTTTTAATGTTGTTTCCAGTGTTTCAAGGGTTCGAGCGAGTTCGTTTTATCATTTCAAACTTGTCGGTATGTTCGAGCGGGGCCCCAGGGGCCTCGAGCGCCAATCGGACGAGGCTCGAGCTAAGTTGAAAATGTGTGAAGGAGCTGAAGCTCCAGTTTTCTGTCATAACCGCACCTGCGGTTGGCTAGCCGCAGGTGCGAGACCGCAGAAGCGGCCATGGTGGCCAGCCTAGAAACCGCAGAAGCGGCCCCCTCACCGCAGAAGCGGTGGGGCCTCCGCAGAAGCGGCCCAGCAGGCCCAGTGAAGGTCTGCAGAAGCGACCCATTTTCTGCAAATGCGGTTGGTGCAGGTGCGGCCCTGGACCGCAGATGCGGAAACTGCTAAAGGCAGTTGCCTTCATTAAATAACGGGAGTTTGTCATTTTTGACACATTTTACTCCATTCTTGAGTGATTTGGGAGCTTCAAAAGGGGAGAATTCAACCTAGCTTTGTGAGGTAAGTTATTTCTACTTAATGTGAATTTAATACATAGTTTACAGGTAGATTACAACATGTAAATTAGTGAAAATTATGGGTTTAGAGTAAAACCTAGGGTTTTTACAAAAATAAGATTTAACCACAAAATTTGTTATGGAATATAGTAGAAATCACATATTCTTGATCCTTAGGTTATGGGAAACAACTTTCTTCGAAAATTTCCGGAATCTGGGCACGTGGGCCCGGGGATGAAATTTTGGAACCTTGCATTTAGGGTTGGAAAATTAGTTTAATAGTTAGAATATGAACTCTTGAGCATATATTGACTAGTTCTTACCCCATTTGAATAGTTTTGGATTGTTCGGCTCCGATTTGAGGGTTTGAGCGCATTTCTGGATTGGAAGTAAGCTTTGGGATGAGGTAAGTCTCCTTTCTAACCTTATAAGAGGAAATTAACCCCATAGGTGAATTAAATAAATGTATGTGACTATCTGTGGGGGGCTACATACTACGGGTGACGAGAGTCCATACGTAGCTACCATTATGCTAATTGTCCGGGTAGTTTAGGACGTATCATGCTATACTTGCATATGCTTGCGTCCTTGCTTGCTGCTAAGATCACTTAGGTCATGCTAGAAATTGGTAAATAAATATAGCCGGCTATGCGCACTTACTGTCACACCTCCTTTTTACCACCCGAGGGGATATAAGGGAGTTTTTCCACTTTAAATGATATTATTCGAAATGGGATTATTTATTCATTTTTATTCAGAGTCGCCACTTGGGATGGTTTATTTTTGGTGTTCCAAGTCACCGGTTTATTGTAAAATCCCAAATCGAGGAAATTTCAACTTTCCTTTTGAAGTCTGCGAACCAGAAATTCTGAATAAGGAATTCTGTTAACCCGGGAGAAGGTGTTAGGCATTCCCGGGTACCGTGGTTCTAGAACGGTCGCTTAAGCTATTATAATTGGCATATTATCTGATTTTAATACATGTTTTAACCTATGGTTCAATTTTAGCTTTATAACCGCTTTTATTTAAATATTGTTACATATTGCAAATCATGTCACGGGAACCGTACCCACGATCTACAACATGTTTAATTTTAATGATTAAATTATGGCCGGATCACATAAATGTACCCCCGTATTTCAGTAATTAGAGGTCACAAACTACGTCACGTGAACCGTACCCGTAGCTATGACAATTAATTAATTAACGCGCCTAAAGCAAACTACGAAGGTTCAAGGAATTTCTAAACTAATTTTGTATTTATATGAGGGCCATAAATTATAACTTGTCTAATATGGCACACCTCAAACTAATCAAAGGTCTAATTAATTAGCTAAAGGCTTAACGTGATTTGAATTCAATCTAGGCAAACATTTAAGCTAGCCTTAAGAACTAATAGACTAAAAAAAAAAAAAACCAGAGTTTGGTTATGCGAGAGGCCCAATTGGCAGCAGGCCCAATAGGCTTTTGTGGGCCTACATCGAAGAATAAGAAACAAACTGGCTTGCAAGAAAACCAGGCTGTGCATTGGACTGGCAAAGGATATTTCATACAACTAGGCCAATGCCCAAAGTCTAATTTTGTGATTCAACACAATTGATTGTAACAGGTTACACTACTTCACAAAAAAAAAACTCAAGATTGAAACAAACAAGCACCAGTAGACCTTGCTAGTTCAATACAGATGCATAATGTATTTTTGGCACCAAATCACGTTCCATAGTAAGATTCAAAACCTTAATATTATATGGCTCAAACACCTACTATTTCGTCCCTTATCATAATGGAATCTAATTTTCAGCCAAAAATACTGACATGATTTCAAGAGAATACCCCTACTAACATGGATTTAAACCCAACTAACTCCAGATTTTAAAGAAAGAAGTTCATGCTTACTGATTTTTATCAAAGAAATAACCAAGTAAAACCCAAACACTAAAGTGACTGCATACTGACTATTAACTTGGAAATGAATCAGCTGACCATTTCAATGAAATAATGTAAATCGACTGAACCTTCTGCTACAGTAACCTTAACAGTCCCTTCATACAAACACAAGTTCAAATCAATTAAATTAAGTGGCCAGAGCTAATGATTTGTCCACGATCACAAACAGAGCTTAAAATTAGAATAGAAAAGAGCAAACATAATGAAGAAAATTAAGCTAATTATAGAATCTAATGATTTCAGGAACATAGAAAACAGCATTTAACAGACTGGTATGCCATAGATTTTCAGCTCAATCAAATAACTTCATGTTCTTCCATTCACATGTCAAGGAAGTGTGATGAATACCTGGTTACAACAAATAAACAAAGAAAAAGCATGAGGTTAAGAATGAGTAGCAGCAATAACCCAGCAAAATGGAAACAAACAGCAGTTATTTCTGCCAAAACCAAACACAGCAAAATCAACAGCAATAGAACAGTGCACTACAGCCTTTAAACCATCTCTGAATCCAAAATAAGCTAGAAATCCTTTGAAGGTTTCAGAACTGAAAGCCTAATTGCAGAACTAGATCAATTTTTTACCAAAAAATACAAGAGTTTTTTAATTCTTTTTAGCTCGGCCATTTGAAAAATTTTCAGTATTTTTTGGTCTCGGAATTTCTCCCTTGTGAGTGAAGAAAGAATGCCTTTATAGGCAAGCCTTAGGGCAGAAAGAATGAATTCAGTTTTTGCCCTTCAATCCTTTGGGAATTTTTATTTTTGCTATTTAATCCCTAAGTAAAAATTAGTTTTTGAAAATCAGACACAATCCCACCTTCCAGGAAGCTTCCCAAATCAGTTACAATAGATTCCCTAGCCTAAATTTCCTAATCTAACCCTTACACCCCCTGTATTTACCCCAGCCTACCAAACGGGTCAAATTGACCCAAGGTTAAATTGACATGGGTCTGCAAACTTGGGCTAATCCCTTCTTTTGGGCTTCTGATTTCAAAGCCCAATTTAAATCACAAACAAAGGTCACTGAATTGATGGGCTAATCAGAACTGTCCAAAAGAAAACTAATCTAATTATGCAACAGAACAATGATTAAAACGAAAACATGATAAAGGAGACAGAAAAGAGATGAAGATGAGAAGAAGGATAATAGAAAGGAAAAAAGAAAGAGAGTACCTAGCGGAAAGCGGCAAACAAGCATGGGTTAAAAAAACTCAGACGTGTCGATTTTGAGCCAAAATTGGCCTCAATCGTGTGTTCTTGTCAAGAACAGACAATCAAGGCCAATTTCGACCCTTAATCTTTGCCAAAACTTTGGATGATTTTTGGTCTTCTGCTTTTCTTCTTTCATATCTACGATGAGTTCTGTTTGGTGAGGATTTGGGAAGAAATGGTGGTGGATTGGGACTCAGGGATGAGTGGTGGTTGTATGGTTGGATTTTGGTGGTGGTTTGAGCTCCGCCGCCGGCCGGAGATGGTGAAGAAATTCAGGGCGGCGGGTCTAGGTTTAGAGATGAGAGTGAGGAGATGAAGTACAGAGATACGAGGTACTCTGTGAAATTTGGACAATTACAACGAAGAGAAGGGGCGTTCCTTGGCCGTTAGATTGAAAGAGATCAACGGCTCAGATCTTTCAATTCACGGAACGACACCGTTTCGATTGGGGGATTGGACCGGGTATTGGGGTGGAGCTGGACTGGCCTGAACGGGTTTGGAAGAGGAAAATGATTTTGGGCCTGGGGAAATTAATTGAATTGGCCCAAAAATCAGATTTCTTTGTTTCTTTTCCTTTTGTTATCATTTTCCATTTTTTTTCTTTTTCAAATTAAAAATAAAACCTAAATTAATTCTAAGCCCAAATTATCTTACCAAATTAGGTTAATTACTAATAATAATACTTGCAACAACTAATTAATTACCAAATTAAAAGAAAATTACAAAATTCGAAGCTAAAAATAAAAAATGCAAAAATGAGTTTTTTTTTTATTTTTTCCGTTTTTGTAAAACAAACTAATTTACTAATTAATCTAAACATGTCTAACTAAATCCTAAATGCAAATGCAATTTTTCCTTGTATTTTTATGAATTAAATAAGATTAAACATGCACACAAAAATGCAAACAATCAGAAAAATTCTACAATAATTCCTAAAGTAACAAATAATTAAAAGAAGAAATCTAATTTTTTTGGAATTCTGTAGGAGTAATTCTTGTGAGGCAAAAATCACGTGCTCACACTTACTTGAGAACTTATATGAATTATTTAACTATAAATGGGCAGTATGTGCTTACTTGATAATAAATTGTTATTTGTGTATCGGGCCTATCTCCTCGGTAGTAAATAAATGCATCTATGGTACGCGCCATTCGACCCTCTGGCAGTGCACAATTTATCATTACATCGGACCGGGCCGTACGACCTCGGCACAATGTGCGGATGTTATTTTATATGGAACTTTCCATGAATTACACTGCTTAAATGCTTTTAATTGTAACTTATTACATGATATGACTGAAATTGATATGTTGTTAAGAAAGAATATCTTATTTGTCCTTGTTCTTGGACTGTCATTATCTTCATGCTACTCATGCTTAGCGTAACACTTAAACTGTATTACTATTGACCCTAGTAAGTGTCAAGTCGACCCCTCGTCACTACTTCTTCGAGGTTAGACTGGATGCTTGCTGGGTACATGTTGTTTATGTACTCATACTACGCTTTTGTACTTAATTGTACAGGCTCTGAGGCAGGTACATCTAGCTACTCGTCCGGCGCACATTCCTGATACATGATAGAGATCTCACGGTGAGTTGCCCCTTCTGAGCCGTGTCAAGTCGACCCCTCGTCTGTACTAATCTTCCAGAGGCTATAGGGTGTTAGAAAACTACTCTTTATTCATCTTCTATCGTGCAGTTGATGGTATACTAAATTTCCTTCTTCTATTCTCTCACAGATGGTGAGGATGCGCATGGCGGACGTCCCAAACCCGGGAGGAGGTGCTCCCCCCGTTGCTAGAGGCCGAGGAAGAGGCCGGGGGAGGGCACCGGCTCCCAGAGCTGCCCCAGTTGCACTACTGGCGGATCCTGTGGGGGTTCCTATTATTGAGGAGCAGGGCAAGGTGCCCGCGGCAGAGCCTACCCCGGAGGACTTCATGACAACATCGGGCTTTCAAGAGTTCATGGGCCGTATGCTGCGGTTCATGGATTCTATGACCAAGGATGGTTTATTTCCAGCAGACCCAGCCACATCTCGGCCGGGAGGGGGACCACAGACCCCTACTGCTTAGGCTCCTGGTCATGCAGCTGCAGTGTATCAGACTCCAGATGCACTACCCGCAGATGGGGCCCAACCAGTTGCCACAGTGGTACCCGAGCCCAGACCAGTTGCGGACGGTGATCCGCAGAAGTTATTAGACAGATGGACAGGCTACACCCTCCTATCTTCGAAGGTGAGCG
This sequence comes from Nicotiana attenuata, assembly GCF_001879085.1. NCBI lineage: Eukaryota > Viridiplantae > Streptophyta > Magnoliopsida > Solanales > Solanaceae > Nicotiana > Nicotiana attenuata. Next base: position 151,900 of record NW_017672421.1, on the reverse strand, counting down.
TCATGAGGATGCCCAGGATTTTATTGATAGGTGCAAGGANTATATATATATATATATATATATATATATATATATATATATATATATATATATATATATATATATATATATTTTAAGCGATAAAATAAGGATTGTGTGTCTTTAAAAGGAAAAAGCGACTCGGGAATGGATGCCCTATGTCTAAAATCTCAACTAGGGATTGGAGGCCCTATGTTGGCAAAAGGCGACTAGGGAATGGAGGCCCTAAGTCTAAATATCTCAACTAGGGAATGGAGGCCCTATGTTGGCAAAAGGCGACTAGAGAATGGAGGCCCTATGTTGGCAAAAGGCGACTAGGTAATGGAGGCCCTATGTCTAAAATCTCAACTAGGGAATGGAGGCCCTATGTTGACAAAAGGCGACTAGGGAATGGAGGCCGTATGTCTAAAAAATCTCAACTAGGGAATGGAGGCCCTATGTTGGCAAAAAGGCGACTAGGGAATGGAGGCCCTATGTCTAAAAATCTCAACTAGGGAATGGAGGCCCTATGTTGGCAAAAGGCGACTAGGGAATGAAGGCCCTATGTCTAATGATCTCAACTAGGGAATGGAGGCCCTATGTTGGCGAAAGGCGACTGGAGAATGGAGGCCCTATGTCTAAAAAATCTCAACTAGGGAACGGAGGCCCTATGTTGGCAAAAGGCGACTAGGGAATGGAGGCCCTATGTCTAAAAATCTCAACTAGGGAATGGAGGTCCTATGTTGGCAAAAGGCGACTTGGGAATGGAGGCCCTATGTCTAAAATCTCAACTAGGGAATGGAGGCCCTATGTTGGCAAAAGGCGACTAGGGAATGGAGGCCCTATGTCTAAAATCTCAACTAGGGAATGGAGGCCCTATGTTGGCAAAAGGCGACTAGGGAATGGAGGCCCTATGTATAAAAAATCTCAACTAGGGAATGGAGGCCCTATGTTGGCAAAAGGCGACTAGGGAATGGAGGCCCTATGTCTAAAAAAATCTCAACTAGGGAATGGAGGCCCTATGTTGGCAAAACGTAAAAGAATGAGATTGGGGGATTCTAAACTACCATTTTTGTTTGGATTTTCTTTTTATCTCTTTTTTTTCATCCTGTTTTGTTTTCTCTATTTTTACTTATTTCATGGAATGAGCAAATGCGGGAAAAATATGGAGGGGACTTCCCTTTTTATGGATTATTGCTGCAAAGCTGTTTCTAGCACTTGCGCATTTCTTTTTGGTTGCACCTGCTTCTTGCAGGGTTGCCTTGGATTGTACCTGTTTCATGTTTTCAAATAAAGAACAATTGTTAGTTTGAAATGGTGGTTGGCTTTGTGGCCTTGATTGTTTTTGATCACTTGATCTCGACCCAACTCTTTTGGTGAGAACCTCTGCTGCTTGCTGGCTTTTTTGAAGATTGATCTCTTTCCTAAAATCGAGGAACTCAACTTTCCAGATGACGGTTCACCCGTATGGGGTTTTGGCCCTTTCATTTCATTCTGCCTCGAATGGGCACTTGACTTTGGATTTCTTTTATTTTCAATAACTTTGATTTCAGAGCATCGGCCATCATGGCCAGTTGGGATCGACTTGATGCACCCGCTGGGGCTGGGTACTTTTCTTTGGACCTGGCTTTTATTAAGCAGAACCCTGTAAAACCAATCTTGCCACCTTTTCTTTGTATTAGTTTCGGAACAGAGTCATACCGAAAGGGATTCAAGGAAAAGTAAACAAGAGATGAGAAAGTGAATTTAAAGAGAAGTGTCCCTTTCGGGGAGGAAAGAAGGACTTATCTGGAGTGCATGCAGACTTCAATAGACATGACATGCTTCTTGGACTGGATGCCCGATATGCACAACTATCCAACTTCTCATAAACCCATTACGACCCATGTTTTAAAACCGAGAAACCTTGCCAGGACTCTTTCGGGTTTTCGCCAATCGACCTCTCTCATTTCTCTTCTCACCATCGCCTTATTGTGCTCCTTACGAGTTTTCACTAACAAGACTCTCTCATTTTCAATTTCTCTACTCACCGTCGACTTATGGTGCCCGTGGGTTTTCACCAGTAAGACTCTCTCATTTTATTTCTCTCATCTTGATTGCATCGAATCCAAACAACTGCGTTCTCCGATTTTGAACACCTTTCACCGATTGATCGGAAGGACTTGAACAAGGTTTGGGTAAAAAAAAGAATTTGGATAGAATTACAACTTTGGAACCTTTCAGGCAAGATCATCCGAACCATTATAACATCTGCCCCAGTTTCACTTTTTGGGGGAAATTGGATTTTTGTTTTTTGGTGTGACTGAACCCCAGAGAGAGGCTGTCTACGTATCCTTTCGAAATCAAGTCGAACGTAGTTCAGGAAAATATTTTGTTTTGTTTTTCTATTTTGTTTTGTTTTCTCTTTCTTTTTCCTTTCCTTTTCCCCTTTCATTCATTTTTTTTCTTTCATTTCATTTTCTTTTTTTTCTTTTTTTTTCTTCATTCATTTTTTTTCTTTTGCATCTTTCTTTTTCTTCCTTTTTTTGTATATTTCTTTGCTTTTCTTTCAATCAAATTTTTTTTTTCAGTAACACTTTCAGGTTCCAAAGAGGGTAATCAAAGAAGAGTAACCAGCTCAAAGGGCTTGCAAATGGTTGGTAATGTTCGGGTACCGAGAATAAAAGCCTTCTTCATCCCAACCAGAGAACATTAATGCTATATAAATGATCCAACATTGTACCTTTTGACTGCATTTGCATTGACAGTTGTTTCAAGGACATTTCCTTCGATGTGTCCCAAGTACAACGCACTCTTTTTGCTGTACTCTTGTTGTAATGTATGGACCTTTCCAATTATGGAACCAATTTTCCTTCAGTTGTTGCAACTCTTTGTTTTATTTCCTTAAACTTCATCTTCATTGCGATCTAATCCTTGATTCATTATTTCGAGGTCTGACAGCTTTCAAGATCTGGGCATGGAGTCCGCAAGCATGTCATGTTATTGAAATCTGCATTTAACAGGACTAAAAGAGAATGAGAAAAATGACAAGATTAAGAAAAGAGGCATTCCTGGAAAATGAAATATTAATTTCATTTGATTTTTGATTTTTGATTTTTCCTTCTTTTTTTTTCAATTTTTGAAGATAGAAGGGTTTACATCGCAAAATTAAAGACAGGAACCTAAAGAAAACATCCGAGTTACACCCTGAAATAACTCGTGATGCAGAAAAAGTGGCAGGACTGGACTACCCGGATTCCCGCCTGATTGGGAATGGAGTAGCCTTCCAATTTTGCAGCTTGGCATTGGGTCCCATGTATAGCACCTCAGCGGTGCTCGAGCCTTCTCCCGGCTAAACCATGTGGGTTTCATACAGCATATGCCTCATAGCCCCACAGATTTCTTCAATTTCCTCGGCCGTGAAGGCCTCATCTTCCTCTTCCTCATTGTACTTGGGCCTGACAAATGTCCTATAAAGATACGGAATTGGCTGAGGCAAAACCCAGCCATTATTCTTTCGTTTATTTGCCCATTTTTCATCAGCTGGCGTGGGTTGGAAACCTACCCCAAAGAACTTCTCGCTAGCCGCCAGAGTGATGGGTTCGGTGATTCCTTGCAATGACGTCCCGAGCCCCTTCCCGGGTTTGTAACCATGCCTGATCATTTCCTTGGCAACCATAATTGACGCATTTGACAGAAAGGGTTGAGGTCAAGGGCTTCCCTCTTCACATTGGTCTGCGACCACAACCTCGAAAGCTTGATAGACTATGTGTTCACTTCCTTCTCTAGCTTCGAGACATGGGACTGATGGGTCCCGGTAAATCGATTTCTCATCTTCTCCATGAACTACAATCTCCTGATCTTCATGTTCGAATTTCACCATCTGGTGGAGAGTAGAAGGTACAACCCCTGCTTCGTGAATCCAAGGTCTTCCCAAGAGGAAATTATAGGAAGTATCCATGTCCAAGACCTGAAAGGTCACCTCGAAATCCAATGGGATGATTGTCAGAATCAAATCAATCTCGCCTATTGTATCTATCTTGATGCCGTCAAAGGCACGCACACAGATGTTGTTGGGCCTGATTCTCTCAGTACCGATTTCCATTCGTTGCAGAGTTGAGAGAGGGAAAATATCTACCCTAGAACCACCATCTAGCATGACCCTTTCACATAATACCCCTCGCATTTAACTATCAGATGAAGGTCTTTGTTGTGGGCGGCCCCTTCCGGGGGCAAATCATTCTTGCTGAAAGAGATTTGATTGACTGCAAAAAACCTTTCCGCCATCCTCTCTAGCTGTTCCACAGTGGTTTCAATGGGTACGTATGCTTCATTGAGAGTTTTGATCAACACTTTTTGATGTTCAGTTGAATTCATTAGCAAAGACAACAAAGAGACTTGAGCAGGAGACTTCCGGAGTTGGTCAATTATCTCGTAGTCCGCCATTTTCATTTTTCGGAAGAACTCTTCTGCTTCTTCAGCACTCACTGGCTTCTTGAGTGGGAAACGCTTCTTCGTGGCATTATTCACTTCCTCTAGATTGAGGTATTTCTCCGCCGGGTTATTTTCCTTCACTTCTCCCGAGACCTCTTTACCCCTGTAGGTCACTACCGCCTTGTTGTAATTCCATGGAATGGTAGTGGGATCTGTCATGGGCCTCTACGGTGCGCGGCCAATAACCACGGGCTCATTCAGCCTTGGTGAAATTACTGGCCCCCGCACTACGTAGGTCCCTTTAGGCACATACATTTTAGATCCCCTGTTTAGCTCAAACCTTCTTGGATGGCTCAATGACATCTGTTCTTTCTTGTGGCCCCAGGGAACATAGAGAACGACATCTTTTGAAGGCGCTGCCCCAGTTTCGGTTTCCACTTTCTTTTCTGTAATCTGTGGGGTAAGTTTACTCTTCTTCTCCCCCTTGTCTTGTTTTGCGATAGCCCTTGGCTTCTTTTCCACATCGGCTATGGCAATGATGGCTTTTAGAGCTGGGTCAAACTCTTTATCTTCACAAATAATTCCAATAACCGGCCCGTTGTTGTGAGCCGGTAACGGAGTGTTGGTTACATTAGGAACGTCTTCGTACTTTAGCACTATTCTCTTTTGTTCTAAGAGGTTTTCCACAGCCCTATTCAGGGTCCAACAGTCATATGTATCATGCCTTTCCGCCCCTAAGTGGTAAGCACATCGAGTACCGACTCTGTAAGCGGGCGACGCTGGGTTCTGCCTGGTTTGGGGTACAAGCTGCAACAAACCCATCTGAATAAGTTTGGGGAAGAGGCTGGAATTTGACTCACCAATGGGTGTGAAGTTTGGCATCTTTGGTGGTTCCCGGACACGGAAGTTGTTCTGTGGAGGTCGGGGATTATACTGAGCTTGGTGAGGAGGTTGATTTCTGGGAAATGGAGCTCAGTTTTGGTGGAATTGTTGTTGTGGCCTAGCATATGGTTGGGCATTCATTATTGCATACGGCTGAGGAGCCATAGCAGAGGCTGCATCTTGATGGGGATAATAATGTTGTTGGGTGTTTGTGGAGAAGTAATTCTGGATGGACGGGGTTTTCTTACACTTGAAGTTGCCATTGAAGCTTCTTCCTTCTTCTTCCGGTTTGCTATACCTCTAGACCCGCCTTGAATGGCTTGGGAGGTAGCCCTTATAGCAGACTGACTCAGTATGTGCCCTGTCTTTAACCCATTCTCAACAAGTTCGCCAATTTTGATGGCCTCGGCAAATGGTTTTCCCATCGCAGACATCATGTTCTAAAAATAATCGGCCTCTTGGGCTTGAAGAAAGACACTGACCATCTCTGTTTCATCCATTGGAGGCTTAACTCTGGCGGCTTGCTCGCGCCATTTGACAGCATACTCTCGGAAGCTTTCCGAGACTTTTTCTTTAGATTTGACAATGAGTTCCTGTCAGGGGCAATGTCGATGTTATATTGAAACTGCCTCACAAAATCTCGAGCCAGGTCGTCCCAGATATGCCACCGAGATATATCCTGGTCCATGTATCATTCAGAAGCAATACCGACCAAACTTTCTCCAAAATAAGCCATAAGGAGCTCTTCTTTTCCACCTGCTCCCCGTAATTGGTTGCAATACCTTTTGAGGTGGGCTATGGGATCTCCATGCCCATCATACTTTTCAAACTTTGGGGTTTTGAAACCCAAGGGTAGATGCACGTATGGGAACATCCACAGGTCAGCGTAAGATACGCTCTTTTGCCCGCTCAAACTTTGTATATTTTTCAGACTATGCTCCATACTTCTCATTTTTCGAGCAATCTCCTCTTGTTCAGGGCTCTTTGAGGTTTTCTCCTGCCCCACGGTAAACTCGTACCGGGGTTGTTGAGGATAGGAATTAGTGAATACTGGGTAGATTCCAGTGGGAAAGATGGTACTTGAAAGGTGAAGGATGACGGGTCAAAGTTTGGCCTTGGCAGGGTGGGTTGTATCGTGGCTGCAGAAGGTGGCGCAGTGAATATATTGGAGGCTATGCCTGACATCAACACCTGGGGGCAAACCTCAGAAGGTGTTCCAGCAAAGTGAGCCGAAATGGTAGGATATCCCAGCGGAGTATTCAGGTAACTTATGGGGACGTTGGAGGTGCCACTTGCCCTGGGAAGTAGCTCGGGGAATCCAGGGATTACACTTGGTGGTTCCCTACCATTAGACCAGGCGTCCCACATTTCCATCATGCGGAGACGCAATTCTGTTTTCCTCTGCAGCGGCCGATTCCGAAGTTGGGATGGCCGAAATCGGGCTATCCTCAGGGATAGGAACCGTTGGTAGATGACCCTCAGATGACATTTCAATGCTTCCCTTTGACCTTGTGAAGTAAGGATGTGAAGCAAGAGTACCACAAAACCAACCACCTTACTATAGAGCCTGACTGAATATAAACACAACAAACCGGTTAGTGCGAGACAATTAACACATAGGGAATCGCACATTGGGGTGTGATACACTTATGCAGTTAAATGTGTTTCTACATGTTTTGCAACGGTTGCGTGTTTCATCTCGGCTTTCGTTTATTTCTCCAATTTTCTTTCTTTCCACTTTGGCTCTTTAATGTTTCTCCTCTTATTCCCATTTTCCTCTCTTTTCTTGCTTTGCCCCTTTTTTTTCTTTCATTTTTCTTTTGGTTTCTCTTTGACTCTCTTTTTTTTTCTGGTTTTTCTTTCGGTTCTTTCCTTCCATATTTCTCTTTTATTTGGGTTATTTACAAAATCATGACCGGATCCGATGAGGATTGCCTACGTATCACGACGCCGCATGAATCAGATCATTACGTAGTTCAAGAAGAATGGGAATGGAGTAAGAAAACGAACTCTCTTATTTTTTTTTTACTTCTTATAAAACTTAGACCATGAAAGCTTTAAGGCAAAAGAAAAATATTTTTTGATTTTTGATTCTTTTTTGAAATCTTCGAAAGAAATGCTTTAAAAGAAGAAAGGAAATATTATTTTTTTTCGGATTTTTGATTTTGATTTTTGTTTTGTTTTTGAAAGAAAGACTTCTAAAAATTCATTTTCTTTTGATTGAAACTTTGGGAATTTCAAAAGTAAAAAGAAAATATTTTTTTGTTAGAATTTTTTATTTGTTTTCTCTTTTTCTAAAGAAGAAAGAAAATAGTTTTGGATGTTGCCTCTTAATTTTCGAAAGAGGGACTCTTTAAGAAAAATTTTTGAATTTCTGAGCTTTTATTTATTTGCAAAAGTACTTCTAAAGTAAAGCGAAAATATTTTCGGACTTCAATTTTTCCACAATTCTTTTTGACATTTACGAAAGAAATGCTTTTAAAGATAGAAAAGAATATTTCCCCTTTTTTGTTTTTTTTAAATTTTTTCAAAAAAATACTTCAAAATAAAGAAAACCCGTATTTCGGATTTTTATTCCTTTTGATTTTTCTTTTATTTCTTTTTTCATATGAAAGACTTCAGCAACAAGGAAACTATTTTTGAGTTTAAAATTTTTTTTTTTGTTTTTTTTAATTTTCTAAGGAAAGATTTCTAAAGAAGGAACTAAAAGAAAATTTATTTTTTTGGAATTTTTTTTTAAAAAAATTGGGGCCGGAACCGATGAGGTTTGCCTACATATCTCACATCCTTGAGAATCAGACCCGCGTAGTTCGGTCAGTTTTGACATTAAAAGACATGAAACTTTTGAAACTAAATTCTTTTTCTCTTTTTTTTTTCTTTCAAAATTTCGGCAGAGTTTTGGCGTATTTTGGACACCAGGTTTTTTTTCAAAGGCGGGTAATCAATTCTCTCATACCTCAATTTTATTCTTCCCAATTCCTTCCCTATTCTAGCAACCGGTCAACATGCGAACCGAAGCAAATAATACTACAAGTGGCACGTAAAATATGCATCAGGATGGTCTTTGATTCTGGGGTCCACCTGTCCTAGACGGAGCCAACCCCTGTGTTGAGTCCCCAAAGTCAAATGCACATGATGCAAACAAGCGTTCCTACTAGGGAGCCGGCATGAGGCTGAGTTATTCTAAGTTTAAAACCTGGGTGTATTGTTCTAGACTTGGTGTACCCGAGCGGACAACCCGAGCCGAGGAGGGGGCTACGTACCAGGAACCAAAAGGCCATCCGGCTTTGTAATTTGTCCGAGCCTCTTTCTAATTCAAGGTATGACACTAACAGAAAAAGGAGTTACGCCAGCGTGCACATCCCCGAAGATGAGAAGAGAAGGGTTTCGTAACAGTTTATATACAGTTCAAATAATATCAAAGCGGTAAAAAGCGACATTTAGCACAATAGGCCAAAACATGCAATAAAAATCAGATAATAAATAAAAGCCAATCATAACAGTTATTCTAAGCTCGAATTCTTGAACCCTGAAACGAAGGTTTTGATCCCCAGCGGAGTCGCCAGAGTTGTCACACCTCCTTTTTACCACCCGAGGGAATATAAGGGAGTTCTTCCACTTTAAATGACATTATTCGAAATGGGATTATTTATTCATTTTTATTCAGAGTCGCCACTTGGGATGGTTTATTTTTGGTGTCCCAAGTCACCGGTTTATTTTAAAATCCCAAATCGAGAAAATTTCGACTTTCCATTTGAAGTCTGCGAACCAGAAATTCTGAATAAGGAATTCTGTTAACCCGGGAGAAGGTGTTTGGCATTCTCGGGTTCCGTGGTTCTAGCACGGTAGCTTAAACTATTGTAATTGGCCTATTATCTGATTTTAATACATGTTTTAACCTATGGTTCAATTTTAGCTTTATAACCGCTTTTATTTAAATATTGTTACATATTGCAAATCATGTCACGGGAACCGTACCCCACAATCTACAACATGTTTAATTTTTAAAGATTAAATTGTGGCCGGGTCACATAAACGTACCCCCGGATTTCAGTAACTAGAGGTCACAAACTACGTCACGGGAACCGTACCCGTAGCTATGACAATTAATTAATTAATGCGTCTAAAGCAAACTATGAAGGTTCAAGGCATTTCTAAACTAATTTTGTATATATATGTGGGCCATAAATTATAACTTGTCTAATATGGCACACCTCAAACTAATCAAAGGTCTAATTAATTAGCTAAAGGCTTAACGTGATTTGAATTCAATCTAGGCAAACATTTAATCTAGCCTTAAGAACTAATAGACTAAAAAAAAGAAACCAGCGTTTGGTTATGTGAGAGGCCCAACTGGCAGCATGCCCAATTGGCTTTTGTGGGCCTACATCGAAGAATAAGAAACAAACCGGCTTGCAAGAAAACCAGGATGTGAATTGGACTGGCAAAGGATATTTCATACAACTGGGCCAATGCCCAAAGTCCAATTTTGTGATTCAACACAATTGATTGTAACAGGTTACACTACTTCACAAAAAAAAACTCAAGATTGAAACAAACAAGCACCAGCAGACCTTGCTAGTTCAATACAAATGCATAATGTATTTTTGGCACCAAATCACGTTCCATAGTAAGATTCAAAACCTTAATATTATATGGCTCAAACACCTATTATTTCGTCCCTTATCATAATGGAATCTAATTTTCAGCCAAAAATACAGACATGATTTCAAGAGAATACCCCTACTAACAGATTTTAAAGAAAGAAGTTCATGCTTACTGATTTTAATCAAAGAAATAACCAAGTAAAACCCAAACACTAAAAGTGACTGCATACTGACTATTAACTTGGAAATGAATCAGCTGACCATTTCAATGAAATAATGTAAATCGACTGAACAATCTGCTACAATAACCTTAACAGTCCCTTCATACAAACACAACTTCAAATCAATTAAATTAAGTGGCCAGAGCTAATGATTTGTCCACGATCACAAACAGAGCTTAAAATTAGAATAGAAAAGAGCAAACATAATGAAGAAAATTAAGCTAATTATAGAATCTAATGATTTCAGGAACATAGAAAACAGCATTTAACAGACTGGTATGCCATAGATTTTCAGCTCAATCAAATAACTTCATGTTCTTCCATTCACATGTCAAGGAAGTGTGATGAATACCTGGTTACAACAAATAAACAAAGAAAAAGC